>NW_006263425.1:639431-642042 GCF_000469605.1 Apis dorsata
CGAAATTCGATCGCCAAAGCGCAAAGTTAAAAGTAACTTTTGCCAAAGACATTCTGTCCTTTCGAAGGATTTTATTATCCTTCATGCATATACTTGACGTCCTTCAAAAAGTTCCTTCGTGTTATATCATACATATCGGCAAAATTCTTTGCAGATGTTATCCTCTTGAAATTTCCGAAGAAAGTATCCATAGAAACGTCTTTTTTTCAGCAAATCGAGATACGATCGATTGTACTTGTTGTTTTTAAAAAAAAAAAGTTTATCAAAAATTTGAAAATTCCTTTCGTCCGTACGAGAGATAGAGAGAGAGAGAGAGAGAGAGAGAGAGAGAGAGGAAAAAATACGTCCCTTAAAATTAATACTGTTTTATGAAATGATCTTATATTCGACAATAACGGTATTCGAATATTATTTATTTAAAAAAAATCATTTCAAAAACTTGTATCGAAGAAACTTCGACAAATAAATATATATTTCTTTTTATCTATCCTTCATCGAGCTTATATACGGTTAAGTATATAAGAGAGGAGTATAAGTATAGGAGAGAAGAACTGATGATCGAAATTTATTATCACGAAAAAATGGAAAAAAAAGATGAAAAATAGAAAAAAATTAAAACTATTATATTTTTACATTCGCGAAAACGTTGGTTGAAAACGATTTAATATAAATTTAGAAAAAGAAAAAAAGAGCGAGCGAGCGAACGAGCGAGCGAGAGAGAGAGAGAGAGAGAAAGAGAGAAAGAGGAGAGAAACGAAAAAAAGAGTGAAAGTTCATTAAGAGAATTATCGAAGAACAATAAATATCAAAATCTGTCTGCTCGTGGTTCAAATAAGAAAAATTGGAAGAACGACTATCAGGCAGACTTGTTCAAGGCTTCCATAAAAAGCTCCGATTGCGTCCCAATTTTTGGCTAATCTCCTGGCGATGGTGTATTTCGCTTTAGATCGTGATTATATGAGTATTAGAAAATAATAATAATAATAAAAAAAAAAAAAAAAAAAAAAAAAAAAAAAAAAAGAAAGAAAAGAAAAAAAAAAGGAACGCTCGAGTGTCAAGTAAGACTATAGCTGTAATGGCGTAATATCTAAGCGATTTAACCGATTACGCGTAACTTGTGCTGGAATTATTGTCGATCGGTGATTAATACATGATTTAGGATGGGATATGAGCTTCTACGTCTTCGAGGACGTTCGTGTGTTTCTTGCACCTTAACAGGGTCCACATTTTAGTCAAAAGATAATATCGATTTTTCATTCCTTCTTTTCTACCGATCCCATTTCTCATCTCACTTCGCGTTAAAGTGTTTTTCAATGGCGAAGAATGTTATTTTTAAAACTGTTGTTATTTTTTCTTTTTAAAGCTTATTGTTTTTCGTTTTCTTTTATCCTATTTTATTTTATTTTCCTTTTTTCCAATCAGTGATAAAATGTGCAAATATAGCGAACCATTCCGTTGCCGAAATATGATATTTTAGAGATATTGATATCCGATTTAAATAAAATCGCTTAGTCTTAGATATAAAATTATATATAATAGCTATACTCCTTAGAAAATATATAGCGGTATATGCGTATAACTACTTTTTATAGAGTTAGTCTACGAATCTGATATTAAAACCAAGTTTCATAATTAGAATTTAAAATTCTCGTTACGTTAGCTTCGCTACGTCTTCATAGAACGATGTTATTATATCTTGTCGAGTTGTGGTTTGCAATTAATATCCTCTCCTTAGATCTTCCGGTAGGCATCGTAACGGTTCGCTAAATTTCAATCGAAGATAAAAAAACCTAAAAAAGAAAAAAAAAAAAAAGAATTGAGATTATTAAATTACGAAATCTATTTTTATAGATATTCCACAAGTATTTCACCAACAATTTCGAAAAATGAAACTTGTGTGTAATTTTGATTTTAACTGTTGTAAAAGATTTTTATACGATATTTTCTTCGCCATTGACAGACTATTACATCATAGAACCAAAGAACGCAACTTTTCCACTAAGAAAACAGCGTGCTCGTGCATGGACCCAGAATCATTGTAAATAGTGTAAATGCACATTAGTGTAAAACTCCATCATATAACAAGAGTGAGAAGAAAAATAGAAAAAGACAGACGATGTTTCGACGCGCTATGCCCTAGACATTTGAAATGCCGAAGAATTTATCGACGATTTATATTAACGAGCGATTTCGATATATTTTCTTCGTAGATGTACCGTGTACGTACGTTTAAATGTAAGACACCATGTGTAATCGTAGAACGGGGAATCGATCGAAGATCGTGATCCGTATGTTTGTAGCGAACTCGTGATTTTTTCCTCTTTCCCTCCCTCCCTCCCATCCTTCCATGTTTATTATTCTTATTATTATTATCGAGAATTAATCAGACGGAGAGAATCAGTCATCGTGTTAATTAGACGATATCGATAGTAGGTATTAAGTAGATGTTCAGCGATACTTATTTATTATCGGGTGAGGGACAAGCGTGTAAAACGTGTAAACGATAGCCGAGCTGAATGTTCGGGCCACGAGTAATGGCCGACTTGGTATTGAACGTTATTAAACTATATATATAAAAAAAAAAAAAAAAAAAAAAAAAAAAAAAAAAAAA
>NW_006263425.1:642271-646321 GCF_000469605.1 Apis dorsata
CTTTTTGTAACATAAAGTGAAATATAATCATTTGTAACACGAACTTGTTCATTCCTGTGCTTTTCATTTCTCACCGATCGAATTTAAATGATTTTTTCGCGAATTGGTTTAAAAAATAAATATTTTTAAACTTGGTTTATTTTTTTTGAACGGATTAATTTAGTTTTGAGGAAAATTTGTTTTTCATCTCAATTATTAAAATATATATGGAAATATATCTTTTAGAAGAGTTTTCTCTTCTTTCAAAAAATTTTATCATCCGTAATGAATTTTTGATCGATCTATTGATAACGAAATTAATTAAGACGATCGTACATCATGTGCTCCTTCATTCTTTACACTTAATTAAATTTATTTTCTAGGTATTCTATGTTTAACCTCTTTAGTATTATTATTCCATTCCAGTAATTTCGTCTAAACAGGAGTGCGACTTCGACTGTACATTGAGTTTAATAAGGCTCAGCAGTTGCTAATTAAATTTACACGTGCTAAGCGTCGTTACATTTAATTACCTTCTGAAGGATATTACAGAAGGCGTGTGAACCTTTTCGATGAGGGACGAAGGCACGATTAATTTGGGATTGAATTTTCATCCAGAACAATCGATATGGTAATAATGGTCCACTAAAATAATCGAGATCATCGCGGATTTATCGGGAAATTTTAGAACGTAATTATTTAATTTTATGCATCGTTTAACACCGTTTAATAAATTAAATTGAAATTTATTTTCCAATTCTTATTTTCAAAAAATTGTTTCTTCAACAATTCGTTAACGAAATCAGAAGAAGATTTCTCTCTTTCGTGTAGGATAAAGTACAAACGCTACCAATGTTCTGGTTTATTCTCTCCTCTGGAACGAGAGTTACTTATTAAAAAGTGAAATATTTCTTTCTTATTCTTTTACCGCAGAATTATTAAGGTATTCGTACATTTCTATCGTTCTTTCTTTCGGTTAATTGCATTTCTTCCTTCCTACGTGACTCGATTTTACTCGAATAACTATACTTGGTTTAGAAATATTGCGCTAACTGATGACGAGTTTCAAGGATTTCAATGGTTATTAAAAAGTCGAGAAATATGGTCGGGGGATCTTGATATAATATTCTTTTCTTTTCTTCGAATTCTTATTAAATATCGGGATCGTCTATTATTACCTCGATTTAATACATCGTGCATTGCATAATGTTAAATCATGAAGATATTTGATTGTTTTTTTATGGAATTTTCATTAAAATTTGTTTCAATATTTTTGATTGTTTCATTGTACTTCATTCACGATTAATAATTATTATAACTGCAACAGAGTAAATATTAATTCGTTTGAAATTATCGATTATTATACGTATTTCAAAATATTCGTTAATTTTTTATAAATAATATAGAATGAAAAACGATTTGTCGAGATTAGATTTTTTTAATTGATCGAGTTTGAAACGATAAAAATATTTTCGATTCGAAATTTAATTTTTAATTTAATTAATTCTATCGAATTGGTATTTAACGATAAGATACTTAAAACTTCTTTTTATCGCGCGAGTAAATAGATTAATCCAGAAAAGTTTTCGTTCAAAGGGCTGATTTCCATTATTCAGATATTGAAATCAATCAGTATTCTCAAAAAAGATACGATGAATTGATTCCGCAAACCACAAAAGCAGTGAGATTCAATCACTTTTTTTTTTTATTTTACTTGACATTTTTATTTAAGTGTTTAATAGATAAAAATCGTTATTTTTTTTTTTAATTTGTACTTGAACGTGTCTAATAAATTCGTCTAGAATTTCCAAAATTTACTTCGTTATTCGCGGTTTAATAATAATTACAATGGCAAGTAAATCCTTTGAGAAATCAAGGTTTCGTACAGTCAGGATTCTATAACACTTTCGTAATAGTAAAATATTCAACAATCTTCAGAGAACTATTATTTATTAACCTTAAAATAATATTGGTAAAATCTCGAATAATCTTGTTACCAATTTATATCAATTAATCTATTGAATTATTTCTATCATATGTTACACGAACTTATTTCATTATTTTTTTTAATTTCATTATTTTTAATCGTTAAATAGATTCCATTTTGTTTAACTCTCAATCTAACAAATCAATAAATATTTTCAGTATATATTTAATTTAATAATAATTAATATCTAACTATCTGTAAAATAAAGTTACATATTACAAATACATCATAGTGTGTAAAACATATATTAAATTATACTTCTATATATTTTATATCATAATAATAAACCGTTGCATGTTAACAATGACTTATAAATGAAATTTTGACTTTTCATATAAAAAAAACGCGAGAAGAAACTAAAAATTTTCACATTGAAATTCGCTCAGAAAATAGGAACACTTGTACCATTGAAATCGCTTTTTGTTTTATCCCGATATCTCAATCGGTTGCCAAGATATAAGGATTCAAAATCTCCTGCTTAAGACAGTGCGAAGATTTATGAATGGGCCCTATTTTTCTTAGAAACGCGCTTACTGTGTTTTTCCAGGAATCGCGTCTGTCGCTTGTCTGAAATTTGGGATAGGTTAGTGAAAGAAGGTGCGAACGAGAGATCCGAGTAAGCGACAAGGACAGAGATGGTAAATGATTAAAAATTACCTTTTTCTTTACACGACGATATCTCGGCAACCGGAAATTGTATCGGGATAAATGAAAAAGCGTTTTAAAGGGCAAGATTGCTTCCAATGATCATTCATTTTTTGACCGGAAGTTATTATCTTCGAAGTTATAGCCGTCCAAAGTTTCCTTAATTTTAATAGAGTTTAATAGAGCTTAAAACAAGTGATTAAAAATTACCTTTTTTTTAAATGATGATATCTCGGGAACCGGAAATTGTATCGGGATAAATGAAAAAGCGTTTTAAAGGGCAAGATTCCGCGCTTCCAATAATCATCCACTTTTTGACCGGAAGTTATTATTTTCGGAGTTATAACGGTTCAAAATTCTTCTAATTTTAATAGAATTTAATTGGATTCAAGATGAATAATTAAAAAATTACCTTTTTTTTACGCGACGATATCTCGGTAACCAAAAATCATATCGAAATAAATCAAAATATGTTTTAAAATACAAGATTCCGTACTTCCAATGATCGTTCATTCTTTATACGGAAATTACTATCTTCAAAATTATAACGGTTCAAAGTTTTCTTAATTTTTATACGCTCAAGTTTTAAAGTAAATTTCGCGATGAATATGTATATTATTTCTAAAATAATTATAAGTTAAAATCTTACTTATTGAAGATTTTAAAAAGTTGTTTGTGATTGAAGAAAATTAGATCTTCATTTAACCGTCTGATTCTGATTTAATCACATTGATCGAATCAAACGGATTTTGTGGATACTTACAACCGAAACATTTTGTGCTCGCGCCATTTGCGTAAAATAACGTCGAAACATATCGTAATATAAGATCTGCATGAAAATCCACCGCAATTCATTTATAGAATATAAATTTCTTCAATGAATTACCGAGTAAATTCGTCTCTCGTATCGCTTAAACTCAAGTAGTGCCGTCATGAAATCGAGGCACGTATGCGTGCCTATTTTTGCAAACCCGCATTCCCACTCCCGGCCTCCTAATCTCCCTTTGCCAAACAGAAGTATAACGTCCGTTCGGCCGGTCGGAATGGGATAAACAATCGAGGCTGGTGCCCGGTCGAAGGTTGCCCGTACACTCTTGAAAAGAGCGGCGCAACAAGCTGCCGTGACCGTTCCCTCGCCCACTATTTTTCTCGTCCCACTTTTATTCTCCTCGATCTTCCCTCGATCAACACCCGAACATTCGAAAATTCCGATTCCCAACTCCTGTGGAATTTTCACAGCCGCCTGGCCATTCGCCAAGTAACCTTACGCGTTGTTTCGAATCATTAACTCGTCGTATTTGCGTCCAGCCTCCTCCGTTCATCCTCTACCAAGAAATTCTCGAAACGGATTCTCTCACGTGGACACAGGAATAACTTCGTTATCCCCGTCATCGTCGGACGTCGTCTCGTCAAGAATCGCTCCACGTCATGGAAACGTC
>NW_006263425.1:646559-648987 GCF_000469605.1 Apis dorsata
CGGAGGAAAGGATGGCGAAAGAAAGGCGTCAAAGGATTAATTAAAGTCACCTTGACGAGTGTTGCTCCCGCTTTGATCCCCTTAATTAGAGGCTTTCACCCCCGTTGTATTATTTGCGGGGTAGCCTCGATTCTCCCGTGGATCGACACGTGGTGTGAAAGTGAGAAAGTTTTCGAGGGTAGGGGTTGACGTGCACGTTCGTTTTCTAGCTATGCCGTGGCCTGAATGTTAAACGGAAGCTGCGATCTCTCCGTGGGAGTTTCCACGAAACGTACGAGGCATCTTGGATGTGAATCGTGCGCTTTCGGGAAAATAACCGGGCTGGTTTTAACCGACGATGAGATATCAATGAGATATTTATGGAGGATTACGAACGAATGTCATCGATTCGATGAATCGAGCGTGAATTATTCGATACGTTTTTTATTTCATCTTTTTTTCCCTTTTTTTCATCGTAGATTAGAAGTTTCAAATGTTTTGGGGTTTTTTTTTTTTTAATGGAAATTGGTCGATATTTTTTTAAAAAGGATCGTTTTCTTAATTAATTATCATTCACTTGATTTTCGATTGGTTTCTTTTTTTATTGGTTGGTTTTTTCGAAATTTTTGTACGTTTGATGGAAAATTTTTTGTATTTTTTTCTTTAATGACGAAATATTAAATTCTTGTACGAGTTTTATATTTTTATATCGGATGAAATATGTTTTTATTTCAAAGGATTTTTTTTTTTTGTCAATGGACTATTCACTAATCCTTCAATCTGTCGACGTATCTTTTTGATCTTTTTAATTCTGTTTGATTAGTTTTATTTTTCCAACATTTTATATATTTTTTTAATACTCTTTACGACGAAATATTTACTATACGAGTGTTTTTCTGATTTATATATTTTCATATTTGTTTTATGAATATACACGAAAATTCTAATTTAATTTTATCAAATATTATTTTGAAATAATATATTTTCGTCACTTTTTGAACATTTCGTATTAAATTTTTTGTTACACTTTAATATAATATTGCATTTTAATATCGATTTCGTTATTCTTATTATTATGATAATAATTGCAATTTTTATATCTTTGCAATATCTTTCTATCTTCTAAAAGAATTATTTTTATCTCTATTATATATTTTCATATAGTTTTGATATAAATCGATTTTGATATAAATTTTAGATTAAACAAATATTTGCGATAGTAAATGCGTCCTCACATCGAAGGGATCTTAGTTGGCAGCCCTGTATAAAAGTCCCATCTTTTAACACCAAACAAATTTCTTCGCTATTAAAATGCTTTTGCACGAAGCAAGGTTGCCAACCAATTCTTTATCGCGAAATCAAAAATGTTTCACATTATTCAACTTTTTTCCCCTTCTTATTTCCGTGATCGCCATTTTTCTTCGTGTTTATCTTTCCACGGAACATCGTCCAATGCATGTTACAAAAATACTTTTTTTGTCTTGTAACATAATTCTCGCAAATTTCTCACGAGAAGTGAGAAAATAAAATTCCATCTAATATTTAACTTTATCCCGTAATTCACATGTATGTTTTTTAAATGTAATTTATATCTATACATGTATCTATACACTTTTCATATTTTATTGATTTATATTCGGGAGGATAAAATTTTGCAAATAATTATTTATTTATGGAAAAAGGAATTAAACAAAATTATTCAATTTATTTTCTAAAGATTCATAAATATTTATAATATGCTTATGTAATAGTAATTCTCAAGTTGCAGACAAATATATTTCCGAGAAGAACTTTAGAAATCAAAATACCGAATAAACATTAAAATGTAACGTTACAAAATATTTATCTAAATTCAAAATATCAAATATTAATAAGAAAAAAAAAATACATAATATATTTCTTAAATAATAAATAATTTTTTTACGTTATCTTTCAATATAGATCGCAAAATTTGCTATAAAGAAAAGAAAAAGGGGAAAAATATGGAATCGAAATACGCTATAAATAGAAAAATAATGTCCACTGATTTTCACACGCACACAATAAAGTTAAAAATACTATTGACTTTGAACACTTCGACTTATTGTTAGCGCAACAGCTAATGAATGAAGACAAGCTAGCCGCTTACGTAACCCAAACAGGAAGTTGCATCTTGCCACTTACAGTTTATTTTTGACAATGTTACGCGTCTATCAAATCTTCGTCTCCATTTTCATACTTTACACACATTCAACGATCCGTATTAAAACCGAAAATTTCGATAATCCACGTCACGTTGTCGATCGAAAATGATTTCTGTTACACGCGTAAAAGCTTTGCCGAAAGATAAATTGATTCTCGTCGTTTATCGTTAATTGGAATTTGTTAACCATCAACTCGCGCGTTTCACATTGTGTTCACGCGTGTTTGGCATTAAAGATAATTTTGAAAAAAAAAAAAAAAAAAAAAA
>NW_006263425.1:649176-652319 GCF_000469605.1 Apis dorsata
TCTTCTCTTCTGGTACAATTGTTAAAATCGATATTTCGATATTTTACAAATTTTTTGGACGCGTCGACTTTTAATTTTTATTTATTTTTTTAAGAGAAAATATTGAGCTCGATTTTACAAATCACATTTCAACAAATAAATAAAGGGTTGAAGATTTATTCTATCTCTGAGAGGGAGATATAATATTTGTTTTGAGTATAATTTTTCTTCTGGATGAGGGAAGTTTCGAAATTCGAAGGCAACGAACTATATACACGTGTTTTTCTTTTAACTATGCATGCGTGTAATCCTCTCGAAGACGAGTTCGCTGACCTATGCCACGTGGATTTTTCGAGGTCATTCACTATCGTTTATCGAGTTGTTCAAAGTTTAGAAGATCTTCTTCATCCTAGTTATTATCCTTCTCGAAGAAGTTCCGTTTAATTATGCATCAATTTTATCCCTCTGAACAATCAAAAGTTTGTAAACTTTTCTTATAATTCTAAAATTTGAAGATAAATACGTTATATAATTGAACATATGAAAAGATATATATAATGTGATATTTTTAAAAAAGGTAATACCATTTTGTAGATTTTTGTATGACGCAATTGGTTTTCGAAGAAAAATGATTGCAGAGAAAGAATATCTGTATAAAAATTCTCGAACTGTGCTCGATCAATGTCCAAATTTACTCTAAACTACTGATTTTTCGTTTTTTTGAAGTATCTCATACCTCTCGTATCTCGACTCTGGCTAAGATCGTGCCTAAGATCGTGCCTAAGATCGTACTTTCATATATACCCGGAAGCTCGAAACTCGAAACGAAAAATTCTCGAATTTTCATCCAATCATAATTTCCTATTACTTCTATCATTGTGAAAATATATAAGTTAAAAAAAAGAGACAAACTCTTAAATTCCAAGAAACTACGAGTAATAATATTGAAAACTTTAATAGAAAAGTTTCCTCCTGGATGGTTCCTCAAAAAAGTTGGGGAAACCAACTCCATCGTATTCCAAAGTACTTCTTTCGATTTCATCCGAACGCGCAATTATTTTTATTTTTTACGCAGAAAATTTTTTTTCAACGAATTTACAAATTTTCATTTTTCGTCGGAGAAACGTTACTCCATCCCTCGGAAAAAGCGCCCCTATCCTCGTAAAAACGTCTGTATCCTCGTCGATCGTGGTATACGCGCGTTAAAGTTGGAAAACACGGAGCGTATCAAGTGGAAACGTCCGTCTCGACCCAATTAACGCCTCCCAATTTGATCGTGGCGGCGTCTACACGCTCGATGCCGATCCACCACGCTCTCCAAGTCAGCGCGTTGCTCCGTGAGGGAATGTTTCGCGGTTATTTATAAGTTCGAGGGTCGCCGCTTAACCTTGTCCGACGTGGACCGTCAGGCATGTCACCTAAACGTTTTATTAACGATCCTCTTCCCCTCCCCTTCATCCGAATCGTTCCAATTGGGTCAGATCCGCGGATCCTATATTTTTCGCCACTTTTCTCCACTCTTTTCTCCGTTCGTATAATATAATTTCGACTCGTGTTTTAGAGTGTTGAGTCTAGTCTTGGAACGATGGTATGGGGAAAACTAGACGAATTTCCATCGAAGTGATTCGTTGAACGATCCGGAGGGAATGGAGTGGAAGATTTAAAAGTGCGTGGAGTATCGTAAATTCTTGGCATCTATACGTGTCGAGATAAATTCGATGATAAACATATTTGCGTCTCTCTCTGCTCTGTATTCGTGATATTTTTGTTTTAGGCACGTGTAATCGAATTAGGATGGAGACGAGAATTTTATTTTTTTAATTGTAATAAAGTATTACGTTACGATACAAAAATGGAAAATTTATTGCCTATATTTCTCTGGATTTAAGTTTAAGTCTCTACGAGTAATTTATTATTTCAAAGATGTTACACAGATGCTATAAATATGCCAGGAATATCTGTATCAATTTTTTATGAAGACGCATTTTTGAAATAATTTGAAAGAACGAATAACAGGGATATTTATTGTGTTTAATATAGTTCCATTCCGATGCAAATTGTTGGAATTTTTTAAATATTGATTATGTAAGTGACTCGATTCGAAAGTTGAGCCAAATAAATATTTTGTTTAAAAAGAGATTGTTTACCAAATTATCGTCCAACATATATTATTTTAAAATTGTTTATAATCATAGATCATAAACGGTATAAAAGAGACAAGATAACATAAACTGCATCTGACCATAAATTGCCCGTTTCCCCTTACGCGCTTCGCTTTCCTTTTTTCCTTCCCTCTTCCGCTCTTCGCTCTTTCCTTCCACTTTTTACTCGAAAAACAAAATTCAAGATTCCGCTTTTCTCAAATCAAAATTTTCAAATTTTCAAATTACATCAATCAATGATCCTCATTCACGATCGAAATATCTTCGAAGCGAATTTCTAAAAAGAAAAAAAAAAATTCACTTTTCTTATATTCCTATTATTATTTCCTAAAATTTTATAAAATACTATAATAAATATCGAAACACGATATTGTTTTTACGCAAAAGCGTTGCAGCATCTCAAATGGAATCAAAGGAAAAATATCGAAAACTATCGAAGCATCCTCGTGTTATTAACCGAGCAAACAAATGGAACACAGCCTCCTCCACTTCGCAACACGCGAAGGAATCTCGTTTTCGTATCGAACGAAAAGAGAATTAAATTATCCCATTCCGATTGTTTCGATGAAAATCAGACCACCGGCGGAGCGGAAAGGAAGGAGGGGAGGAAGGGGCAGGGAAATATTTCGCTCGATGCGAAAATATTTGCCTTGTATCGAGATCTCGATAGTGGGGGTGGGAAAATTTTAAAAAGGGGAGACGATCTGTAAAAATACAACGTCCACCCACCGGCCATCGAGAGCACACGGCGTGGAAATATTTCAAGAGCGTTCGCCTATTGGGATGCAAACGGTGTTAAACTGTATTTGGCACAAGTTGTTTCGCATCATCTGGGAAATCCGAGGGTTAGCAACCGCGGCGTAACACCAAGTATTTGTCAATTCGAATCGTTTGTGAATCGAGTTAGGTGGAAAATCGTGCTGTCGTCTTATTTATGAATCATGAATGATACATGTGTAGCATTATGCCGGGGAATATTTTTGCGTATATATATATATATAT
>NW_006263425.1:652656-654619 GCF_000469605.1 Apis dorsata
TTCGAGAAAGGTGTATTTTCACACGTTGTGTTGTGTTCATCTTTTTGGACGAGCTACAACATTGAATTGAAAAGAAAGATTAGAAAGATATATTTTGTAAATT
This sequence comes from Apis dorsata, assembly GCF_000469605.1. Classification (NCBI taxonomy): domain Eukaryota; kingdom Metazoa; phylum Arthropoda; class Insecta; order Hymenoptera; family Apidae; genus Apis; species Apis dorsata. Next base: position 652,760 of record NW_006263425.1, read on the forward strand.
AGAAATTTATAGAACGGAAATTTATTTCAATATGTAAAAATTCTTGTTGTTATTGAAGTTAATTGATATTTAATAAAGAAATGGAGGTATAATTTTAAAATTTGTTATAAAATTTATAAATAATGTTATTAATATGTGTAATAATGGTACAATAATAATTTTATTTATAATATGAAATAAAAATTTGTAAAATATTGGAATTAATATAAAAAGTCTGAAGTCTAATTTCAAATATGTTTTCTATTTCTATTTCTATATTATTATTATATATGTAAAAATCGCTTTGTACCTCTATTTCATCTTTACCTGCATCTTTTTTTTTTGTAGCAAGAGTGCATTGTAAGCGAAAATACTGTGTCAATAGTACTACTCAATCTCTATCAGTAGGGATTTGCCTACAGAAAGTGACAATTCCAATAGGTTAAAACCTTTGAGTATCATCCTTTCTTCTTTATCTCGAGTGAATGTAATAGAATCATCGTTTCTCTTTCAACCACAGTAGGATCAATTTCACGTCGAAACTCAGGAGGAAAATATATTTTCGTTCTGACATCTGAAAAAATCGAATGGAAGTGTTATATGATTAGTATTTTATGAATTTTGTTAAATGATAGATATACTTGAAGAGAACATTGTTATATATAATTATGGAGGCTCAATTTAACTCTTTACTACTGGTAAATATTTAAGTTATTTTTAAATTCTTTACAATGGTATATATCTAAAGAAATTTTAAATTTCTTTGAATGCGTTTTAATATCTATTCTTTAATTTAATATTTAAGTGAAATTAATTTTTTGTCACAGTGGAATTAAAATAATATGAAATATGTAGATATTGTATTAATATACATATCTATTCAGTCTTTTAATTTTGTTAAAAACTGTTATGTGATATTATTGTGTTTTTTAAATAAGATTTTTGCATTAAATTATGAATGAAAACTCGTAGAAATTATATTATACGTAAATCGTTTAATGATTCCTAATTTGTATCCTTTTGGATCTGTCAATGTACTGAAATGGGGATTCACTATGAACTGTTTCATAAGCTTTAGGATTAAAACTTTTCTGAGAAGGATTATTAAGGACATATACTGAGTGAAACAGAGCATAATTGCATATTTTAGTTGGGAATTTATTCCTTTAATTTACATTCTTAATTTATTTAATAAATATAATTTATATGATAATATTTTTAATAATTTATCGAATTTCATTAAAATTTGTTTTAAAAATGAAAACAATTTATCAAATTATTTGTACTAATTTTAATAAAACTTACGAAATTTTATTGATTTTATTTATTAATAAATAAAGAAATAATAATAACATCAATATCAATAATATTAATATATATTTCAATTTCAAATTTCAATCGAACTTCAACCATTCATTTATATACCAATGATAATTACCATATTAGAAGAATGACATAGAAGAACATAGAACATAGAAGAAGAATGTTGATAATCTAATATCAACATCATTTAAAAATCTTACATAATTTCTTTTAATAAATCTTCAAATCTTAAAGTATAAAAAAATAAATATCTTCCATTATCCTTCATTCTTTTCCTTCAAACTTTAAACGAATTCTATTAAAATATATAAAAAAAAAGATAAAATAAAGGAAAAAAATGACACCAACGATAAATAACGAAACGCTTCAATTGGTTTTTCAAGTATGGTTAAGTCCTCGAAAATCTTACTGTCGAGAAATTTTCCAGCGTCGAGAGTAGCACCGGTATCAGGCCGGTTTCTATCTCTCAACTCGCGAAGAGTCGCAACCAGGACCACGCCCTCGGCAAAGAAGCGACGCCGACGCCGACGCCGACGTCGTGGTCCCCACTTCTCCGCC
>NW_006263425.1:655454-663670 GCF_000469605.1 Apis dorsata
CTACTCACTCCGGTGTCAGACGTGTATTCGTGAAACCAGTCGAATTTCTATTCATCGGATTGTTCGTCTCTCGTGTTTGCCTCTTTTTTTTCGTTTTTGCTGTCATGCACGTTCTTTGTGCATGTATATGCGCGTAAGCATCGCTTGTCTTATTTCGTCTCGTTTTATTCTGCACATATACGGGTGTATATGCGTATATGTATATGTGTATGTGTGGCTGGCTCTCATAACAAGTTACGCGAGAAGTTAACGGAGATCAAACGGAATCGAACGAGATTTACTGTGGATCGATGAGAAGACCGGCATATAGGCGTGAAGTTAGCGGAAGCTGACCGTTGACACGTACGAAGTGCATTCGGTTTGTTATTCCGTCCTGTGCCTGGTCACCATCGTATTCGATTATCCAACGCGGATCTCTGTTTATCTTGATTCCGATCGATTGTTCGTCAGGGGATATCGAGAGGTGTCAACTGTCCATTGTTGCTGCGTGTGTACACGCCTATACAAACGCGTCTAGGTTGGGAGAAACGCGTGGAAAAGCTGTTTTTGCCGGTCGAAGTGTTCGTTCTATTGGCGAGCTTGTTCTTCAAGGTATGTATGCGAATATTCTTATCATTTTTTCGTTTAACGATGTTTATATAAAGCAATTTCAGCGTTTATATCGTTTTAAGTGCGAGGGAAAGTTTAACATATACGTGGTTCTATAGTGTCGGTGTGGCGCTGCGCATGGATCACCGGTAGTTCGATTCGCGTAAATATATATTCCCGCGAAAGTGTCGGATTTATATAACACATTATATACACGTGGAATAATATGTTTGCCAACAATATTAACGAATACAAATTGTTTCTTATAACCCAACTTCAAAGTTTTTTATCATTTCCATTATTTCTTAGGCAATTCGATTATTCGATATTCAATTTGTGCGATCGATATATCGATATACTTTGTCTACGTCATCAGTGACAAATCTAGTCAAATGACAGATTTAATCATATATTAATTTTTCTTTTAAAGTTGATATTTATTTTATTTCGTTAATATTTTGAAAAATATTTTTTATCATGATTTTTTCGTCCATATAATTATTAATATTTACCATTAATATATTACTATTATTATTATTGTTGTCTACAGTAGTATTGTAGTGTTGCAAAGTAGTGAACTAGCCACGCGTGCCCTGACACAAAAATAGTTTGAGAATGTTTAAAACTTTTGATTTATATTACTATCAAAATAAAGTACGAGTGCGGACGAAATTCCGAAAATGCAAATATATAATCGATCGTAAATTTCGGGGTGGAACGGTTAAAATGATCAGTGAAATTGTAAGTGGTGTATGATCGTGGTTTTCCATTTTGAATTCCATGTTCGAACGTACTAAGTAAGAAATATAATTGCAATGGACGAGTCCAAAAATAAAAATGTTTATTGTGACGTGTCGTTTATTTTTATATTGATATTATTTGCCAATATGTTCATTGCGATCTCGATCATCCATTAAGATACCAGATATATATATGAGAATACGATACGAGAAATATCACATGGATCGTTGGACTGCGTTCGAACATGTATAATCTTGAAAATTTAGGACAATCTTTTAAAAGGTATGTTTTTTTTTCACTTTCTCTTTATAACTATAAATAATATTGATTTTTATTAATTCATTTCAATGATTTTCATTAATTTTTATATTTGAAAAATTAATTTATATAATCATTTCATATATTTTTAATTATAGGTTAGGTATTCATTTTCAATATAAGATTAACTGTAAAGTTAAAATAATTTATTATGTTATACTAAGAAATTTAACACATAATATAGAATATTTGATATAAGTGTTGATATATGTTGGTATGTTGATATAAATCAATAATTATTATGAACATTTAAAAATTTTTTTTATTTCTTAATGATAATTTTCTTATAAATAATTTCTTATAAATAATTTATATAAATTTGTTTATAATTTGGAAATATTAAAATAGTTTTAAAATTTTTCATTTTTTTTCTACATATTAATATAATTCAAAGATTGTTTAGATATATATAAAAATAGAAATTTTTTATACATTACAGATAAAAATTTTTCATATTTTTGAAAATAGATGGGTGTTCATTAAAATTTTCTTATCTGGAAAAAATTTTAATATGGCTTATAAAATTAAATTTCGTATTTTCAAATGAGTTTCCATCAAATCTCTCTACGTATAATTTTTGATAGAAATTTTTTAAGAAACTAGAGAACATTTCGCATTCGACGAACAATGATGTTCGTGAATAGTTAAGTCTTTGAAAAGAATTTAAAACATGTCTTCTCTTTCCTGGATTAAAAATTGCTTAAATTCATTCGAGATTTTCAATTTAAATTATTCATCTTACAATATGAAAAATATTGTATGATAATTGGATTTTCATATTAAAAAATGATATGGATATATTTTTTTAAAAATAAAAAAAGAAATAAAAAAATTAAAAAAAGAAATAAATAAATACAGAAAATGATATTTGAAATTTTGAAAATTACGTATTAATTTTTCAAAAAAAAATTTTTTATTTTCTGAAATTTATATTTTTAGAAAATATTTTTTAAAATTTTTTAATTGTGCCAGTTTTTCTAATTAACAGATTTTTCCTATAATTTTTTATTTTTCTATTAATTAATTAATTTTTCAACTTTTTTATTTGAAAGGATTTAAATTTTTTTTGACATAATCTTCAAATCAACTTTATTTATTTCAAATTTTCCATTATTTAATTTTTTCAATTTAAAAATATACAGAAATTTTTTTTAAATATATAAATTTAATTTTATTTATATTTTTTAAATTCAAAATTTTCTCATGTGTACTTTTTTGCTACCAATTATAATAATAACAGATAATTAATATTTTTATACATTTTATACATATGCAGAAAAATATTTTTTCTCGATATTTTTTTTTCTGTATTCGTTTTATGAATACATATAGTTGCAGACACATTTATTGAACATCGATATTTCAAAGTATATTGAGGATTGAAGGAGCTGTCCAATTAGTGATGTAATATTTCATGCGAAAAATGCATCATTACGAGCCTATATATGTATATTTTTGATGATTATTCTTTCAATCCTCATCATTTCTCGTCCCAGATTATTCTTAGAGAAATTTTGTTGAAAATTTTCTGTAATCATTGCTTCAATTGTTTTTGAATAACTCTTTCGCGTTAATACGTATCGATATCTCGTTTCTTTATTTTGTTATTATTTTGCACATATTATTGATTTCATCTTTTTTTGTGATAGTTAATAATTAAACATAAAATAAAATTATATATAATTATATATACTAATTAGATTGAGAAGCATATTAAAAACTTTTTTATTTTCGAAAAGATAAAAAAGTGAGGTTATAAAATAGTTGACTTAATGAAATATAATGATGGATATAGTTAAATTAAAATTCCAAATAGCATTGAATCTTTTAGAATTTTTTAAAAGATCCGATTTTTCCGATTATTTAAATTATTTAATTATTACGTTGGTATAAGATCAATAGGTATTTCTTATTAAAAATATTAAATGTATTAATAAAATTAATATTAATTGTATTAAAATAACAATCTAAATTTTATATTATAAAAAATTTTAATAATAAAATAACGATTTTTAAAGATTATTAATAATTATTTCTTATAATTAAAAATTATAATTTCCTATTTTTAATTATAATTATATATATATATTATTAAAAAATCAATTATAATTACAAAAAAGAATTTTAATATTTATAAACGAGAATTTATTTCATTCATTTCAACAAGGTTTGAGGATAAAAAATAATAATGATCATAAGATAAAATATTAATGTAATTAATTTTTTAGTAGGTTTTTAATTATCAGTAATTATATACCAAGAAATTTAATGACATATCTAATGAAATTTAATCATATAAAATTAAATCATTTTTCTTATCATAATTCTTTTTTTTCCTTTTATCATTCTCCTCCTTTTTCACTTTATCACTCTTATCCTTTTCCTATTTATCATCCTTCTCTTTCTCTTCTATCACCCTATTCCTCTTTTTCTTTATCACTTTTGTTCTTTTTCTCTTTCTTTTTATCATCGTCTTTTTCCCCCTTTTTATTATCCTATTCCTCTTCTCCTTTATTATCCCCCTTTGCTTCCTTACTTTCAGCATTCTCCTCCTTTCCCTTTTTATCATCCTATTCCTATTTCTCTTTATCAGACAACTATTCCTCTTCCTCTTTATTCATCCTCCTCCTTTTTTTTATTTCATTATCTTTCAATTTAAAATCGCAATTAAATTTTTATTTAAACGAGAAAGTTGAAAAATTTTTATTAATTATATCAGAGGAAAGATTAACGCTTATACACGAGTCGTTATATGTTCTTCCACTCATGAACTCTCACTCGTATCCATTATTCGCGACTTCCGGTCGAGATCTCTCAGGAGCAAAACGACCAAATTCGAATAATGGACGATTTGTGCTATGGGCAATTGTACCTGTGGGTTCTACGGTTAACCTGGTCGGTTATTAAGTCACGAAACATACGGCCTTGTGCAGTGGATTTAACCTAAAAATATCCATTAAAGATACTGCTCCGATAATTATCCGCGCAATTTGTTCCAAGACTACGTTTTTTTACGTATGATTAGGAAATTGAAAAGTATCGAAAATATAGTAAAAAAATCTAAAAGGATTTTTTTACTTACGTAAAATATATTCGTTGCGAAGAATTGTATAAGTTAGGTTTGTACATAATTTCACATTTTTCGTGATAAATACTTAAATCACTTTAATATCTAATCTAATGCTAAATTATAATATATTATAATCATTTATAATCTAATTGAAAAATCACTGAAATATTATTTAAAATTAAAAAAAATTATCTTTCAACAGAATTATTTAATTTAATAAATGTTAAATTTTTTTGCTAATAATTAATCTTGACAGATTCACTTAATATAATAGTATTAATTTAACGATGTTTCGTAAACGTGATTTTATTTTTAAAATTCTTTGCAATACTCATCATTTCACTTCAATAATTTTGTTTATCATTTACTGTCATAAATTTATCAATTTAGTTGTATCTGTCTTCGGTATTGAATCAGTGAAATCGAAATGCGAGATGAAATATTCGAGAAAATATGTACATACATGAATATACATTGTTCATGATTTTAAAGAATTATGAATTTAATTTATCTCGGTTATTTGTCCAATTTTTATCTCTAGATAAATAAATTTATGTAGTTATTTTAATAGATTTGATAATTTTGTTATTAAATTTACACAAAAATATACAAAAAATAACAAATCTCTAATTAGATTTTATTTCTTCATGAAAATATCCATCGATAATGTATCTATAATTTACAAAATACAAAAAAATAGATTCTACGTACCAAAATCGAAAAGAATCCGATATAATACAATTTAAAATGAATACGAAGAGAACATTGCAATAACAAAACATCCAGAAATATATTTTTATACAGCGTTGCGCGCAATCATCGTCGAAAAGTCTTGTTACCACGAGTGAAAGTGGAAGAAGTCTTTGCTGAAACTGGAAGACTAGACAATGAGGCTGCTTGACATTGTTCCTCGAGGAGGCTGTTAAGTCAGTTAGGGCAGATAATGCGGGCGGGACACGATATAAAAGTAAAACGTTCGTGGAATTTAACGTTCTCGAGATAATCGTCGAATTTATAATCGAAAAATTAAGAAAGAAAAAAAAAAATAAAAAAAGAATGTACACGAAAAAGACGGAAAGAAAGGAAAGGAAAGGAGAAGAAAGAAAAGGTAGCAAGATAAGGTGGAGGTGAAAAGGAGGAAGGAAAAAATAAAAAAGAATCTCGAAGAGGGAGATTCTCGCGGGATGCTCGTAAATTCGAGTCAACGACCGACGATAAATTCATTCCGTGGCATTCTTAATTTTCGCGAATCGGATTAATCTCCTCAAAGAGACAGGATTCGAATCGTCGTGTCACGTAATTACGAAGAATAATGTAATTAGCGTCCCTATCGGTAAGAAGATGGAACGGTTCCTCCACGGCAAATTCATCGAGATATTTTTTATTTTTCTCCTTTATCCTACACATTTTTCTCGACAATTAAAATAGCTTTTGATTTTTCGATTTTTCGAATTTAGAAAAAAAAGATTAATTTAAAAATGAAACTATGCATCGACTCAATTTTTCCAGAATTAAATTTCGAGTCGAAACAAACAATTTACGTAAAAATAACACCGATACACCGATATATTTTATCCAAAATGATCTATATATACACGAAGGAAGACAGTTTTATTATTTCCAAATATATCTCCGATTTAAAAATATTTGAAGGAAGATATGAATAGGGAGGAGGGAAATTTATTGTTCAACAATCTATTACGCGGGCTCACAGCCCGTACGAAACACGAGGAACGCCGTCAAGGGGTTAATAAAACGGATCGTTTCGAGTCACCGCGAAATGCACGCGCCTAGTCGAGGATTTATCGTCGAATAATAACCGCGTAAACGTTTAAGCCGCAGAATTACGGTGCTTTACCGGCGAGCTTGGTCTTAATGCACATCGTCGTTGAATACCGTTGGATTTACACGAGCGCGTGTAGCCGCCACGAGGAGGATGGTGATGGTGGTGGTGGTGCATGGATCGAACGAAAACACCCGATTAACGATGTCGACGAGATCGTATCATCTATCGTCCTCGATCGTTCGATTTTACATGCATTTCCAAAGAAGGATAACCCTTCTTTCTCAAGGATGGAACGAAATGGATGGATGGATGGATGGATGGATATGGATGGTCGTGGTCAGGACGTGGTCACGTAGCTTGCGACAGGTCTTCTTGCGTTTCTTGCACGCGTGGGAGGGATGGAGGAGTGAAAAAGCGAACGTGATGGCGCGAGGGAGTTGAAATATTGGAAATATTGTTTTTCGAGTGGAAATTGTAGAGCTGTTAGTCGAGGAAAGGTTTTTTTTTTTTTTTTTTTTGAAAGGTTTCTATGTAGTGATGGATGGTGATGGAGGATAATTGTTTTGTAAATTGTTAAGAGTTAAATCTTTTTCGAAAGATTTTGCGCGAATATTTGTGAAACAGCAGTGATTGTTTGTTGAGAAGATCCAAGTTTTAATCTAATATCTAAGGAAGATAATGTTAAGTAGAAATTAGAGAATATTTTAGAAACTATAGTAAAAATTGTATAACTGTACGAAAATCGAGATCCAAGATGAGTATCTAAGAATATAACGGAGTCGGAATTTAATCCCAATATGGCTCCAAGTTTCTTTCTTTATTTTGTCGAATATAGAAAAGGATGAGGCGAGTGGATGAGAAACAGAGTCGAAAGTTAAAATAAACATATCGATGAGTTTCGTTGAGGTTAAGAGGAATTATCCTCGATGGAATTATCTTCTCGTTATTCAACTTTAATCGTAATTGGATTTAAAAACTTTCCAAAGAATTTCCTTTCCTTTTTTAATTATATTGTATACTTATATTAAAAAATTCCATTATATATTTGAACAATATCGTGATTAAATAAAATCACGTTGAAAGGAAATCAATAAAAATTATTCTATCTTATTTTCTTTTATATGTTGAAAAATATTCCTCTTCAATATTATATATATATATATACATTAATGTTGAAATATTTTTCAATCGATCAATGTAAATGTTATTCTAGATATACAAATATATATATGTACAAAGTTCCAAGATTCACGATCGTTTTATCTTCTTCCATTAAAAAGACACACCTACGCCGTTTCGAGATGTAAAATTTCGTTATCACCGTGAGAAAAACATTTTCTCGACAAGCGTGAAACTCGAATATTCAAAGCTTCTTCCTGTCAATGAAAGGCGGCGAGATTATCAAAGATTCGTGATGGATAGGACAAAAGAAGGAGAGGAATAAGACGTTCTGAAATGTCATTATTATAACAGATTCATTCTCACGACAAAATATACTTCACTTTACGATAAAAATTATATTTCTAATGAACGTGGAAAATTATTGAATTGCGTAATTGTAAAATTTACAATTATTACAAAAATTATGAATTATAATATAATTAAATATTTCTAATTCTAAATAAAGATGTAGTAATAGAGATAGTGTCATCAATTTTAATTTTTCCTTTTCGCGTAGTTTTTCTGTTTTCACAAAAAAAAAAAAAAAAAGTA
>NW_006263425.1:663791-690348 GCF_000469605.1 Apis dorsata
AACATCGAACAAGTGAAATTCGAAAGTTCGAAAGAGAAATTTTTGTGGGAAATTTTTGAGTAAGACTGAAATATATTTGAAAAACAGAATTGGAATCGAAAATTTTCACGCGAGAAGGATAGTTAGAATGTTTCTAAATATAAAAAGATTCTCGGTACGAAATGTCGCAAGATCGAACAATACGCGTCCGTCTGCTCGAGAGAAGCCAACGTTCGAGATCTCGAAGAACTCAAGGTTTCCGGTTCGAGAGCTGCGCGCGCGGGTTATTTTTAAATGTTTTGTAAGTTGCGTTCACAGGCATCGACGAAGGTCGGTTATTGACCACCGTCGACCTCTAAATTCCTGTTCGCGCCAACGAGATTCCCTAGCACGATCGATAATATCGATACTTTTTTAATATTTTTCCACTAGACCGATTGATTAAAATATCAATTTTATTTTGATAATAATCTGATAATTAGTAAAACGTTATTATAAATGTGAAATATTAGAAAAAAGATAATTACCCCTAAAAAGTTGGACACTGATGATATATTTTGAAATTTAAAAATTTTAAAAATTAGAAAATTTTGTTAATTTTTCGATAATACAAGTGGATCATATGTTGGATGTTTGATAAATTCGTGTTGATTTTTGTAAATGGCTCTTGTAGATGTATTTTCTTTAAGATATCTCGATACCTGATTTAAGATTTGAGTTTAGGATTTTTCAAGTAGAATAACATTTTGTTTGTAATGTTCAATTACTGCATGTGATACATTGATTGCTTACCCAAATTCATATGTCTATCTTTGTCTTCGAGTTTAAAAATTCGTTACATCAGGTACAAAGGGATATCCAATAAACGAAAATATTATTCTCATTCTCATGTAAAACTTTACAAAAATTCGTTCGAGAAAATCCTCTTTTCTATTTATTCTTCAAAAATTACTATTCTTCGACTTCGTAGATTTTCAATCAACGATCAATATCGTCGCAAAAATTGTAATATTTTTCTCATTGGTACGCTCTGAACGAATACGGTTAAAACAATTCCACAACATCTACTTTGAATTCGATACAATGGACTGGCTGCTCGAAGAAAATGGAATTATTTAAATGATGGATGGAGAAAGGGTGAGAGAAAGAGAGAGAAAAGAGAAAGAGAGAGAAGACTGGAAGTGACTCGAGAGTCTTTAAGGGATGTACGATTAAGAACCATAGGGATTAAAGTCGATGCTCGAAATCGTTGAAACATTAGGGGTGCATTGAAACGATTTTTACGGTGAAAAGCACTTGAAAAGCTCCGCGTGGACCGATCGATCATGGAGCATAGAAAGAGAAATAAGGGATAATAAAAGCAATACAATGAGTCTAGAAAAAGAAATTCCATTGTGGTACTTTTCAAATATAAATTCTTGTCCAAAAGAACCAATATTCGAGGAATTTTGTAACGTCTTGTATCGTATTAAAATTTCGAACTTTTTTTTTCAAACACTTTTTTTGGATCATAAACATTTGTATATTTATTCCTTCATAGCTGAAACGTTAATGTACAATTGTAATTTCGAGTTTAGGATTTTTCGAATTTCAGAATATATTTTTTGAAAGTAATTTGTTAATTAATTTAGAAGAAAAGTATATAGGTTAAACTCGATCGACAATTTGTTTAATTAATTTGACATGACAAAGAGTTAAGAGAAATAATTATTGAAATTATATTTGAATAATTAATTTTTAACAATGTCGGAATCAAAATGATATATTCAGAAGAATAGGAGTTCATGTCCTGACGGTAGGCCGTTATACGAGTTACCTGCAAGTGAAGTAAACGTCGTATGTCAGACCCATTCGGTCTGATCATATATACGGGTCTGCGTGCGTTTCTACTTGAATGTTCTAGATAATAGCTTCGTTATTAGAGACTTTCAGTCTTGAGTCTTGTATGCACTTTAAATGAAATATTAATATAAAGTTAATATTAAATTAATCTTGAAATTCTTTATGGAAAATTTTACTTTATAACGCAATATTATCAATATTATTATAAAATTTTCATAATTTCTTCTGATACATATATATATATATATATTTCCTCCAATATTAAATTTTTTTCAAATATATGAAATTTCCTACGAACTGATGATGATTTTTACCTTTTTATAAAATTTAGAAAACGTGGAAGAAAATTATGGAACATCAGTTTCGTGAATGTGGTTAATAAAGAAGATGTTGTCCCCATTCAGTCATAATTCAATTCGTATCGAACAATCATGTTTAATTAATTAAAGTTTCATTCGGATAACAATCGAGTCAGCGAAATCATATACGTGGCAATAGTAATTAGAATATAATAGTTTGACGCTGTTATCGCCATCACACGTGTTTATTCTCAATTATCACATCGAACTAAACTGTACCGAGTGCTCTCGAATGTCTCTGCTAGGTTACATTTTCACGCAGCAATTTAATTTCCACCAAGTATTCGTGAGTGAACACTATACGAGTTCGTATTTTTTTTTTAAGTTCCAAGAGTTTCTTCTTTGAACTAGATAGAAATTTTAATCAACACGTTTGTAAACAACAAATTTTTATTTGTTCGAATCTTATTAGAATTAGATATTTTTTCGTAGATCAATAAAATAAGTATATATTGTCACGTGACAAATAACTTACTTTTATTATTTATTGCAATCTTATTATCTAAATATTTTACGCGATTAATCCATAGAATTTTATATTATTTTTGCGTAAGGGAAAATTAAAAATTTCTATTCTCTTCTACTCGTTGTACGATTTTACCAATCAAAAAAAAAAAAAAAAAAATGGATAGAATAATTTGAACATTTCATTCATTTGCTCTAAAATTAGGAAAATCTTAAGAAATACGAATTCTTTAAAGAAGGAACACGAACATTTAAGGAAAGAGATGCAATATTCTCTAATTTTACTTCAGTTTTATCATAAACCTTTTGTCGGGAAATTGTTTTCTTCCAAGCGGATTAGCGAAGAAAGAAACGCGGGAGGAAGTTCTCTAAAAAGAAGGGAGACAGGGAGGGAAAATATGAGGAAATATAATAAGAGAAAATGGGAAATAGAAATTAAAATCTGTCCAATGGGATCCAATCAGAATTCAGTGTTTTATCGTAATAAGCGTTTCACCTGAAAATATTGTTGCTTCTGACGTTTTAAAACGGAAAAGGAATGGAATAGAGAAATGGAGAAGCGAAAGGTTGTTCGATCGTTTTTTCGTGCCTCCATTTCGTGAATATATAAGAATTTAAGGGTTTAGAAAGATTAAGAAAGCCAAGGTTCTTCGATCGAATAATTGATACAATGAATTATTTGAATGTTCTTAAGTTTCTTCTAATCCCGCCTATATTAATTAATTATTAATATAATATAGAAAATGTGATTGGATATTTGGATTATAGATACTTAAAAAGGAACTTCAATAATAATAGAAATTCCATAGAGTTTAAAGATATGTAACAATAAAAAGGATAATTTAGAAATATCGAATGAAATATTTTAGAAATAAAAGATTAATCCAAAGACATTAATTCCAATAATAAAAAAAAAAACCATAAAGAACAATAGAACAATAAGATATATATAAAAATTTAATAAAACGGATTTTGGCGAGAAAATTACTAAAAACGATCAAAACGTATAAAATAGAAAATATTTGGCAATATAAAATGCATCGCGAAAATACCGAATAGTAATATCAGCATGAATATTGAACAACATTTAAACGGAAAAATACAGTATCGATAAAATTTTCTCATCGTTTTGCAAAGTAACTTCCAGGATATCCTCGAGCACAAAAAAAAAAATTCCTAGAATCTCTCAGAATCCTAATGTGTGCACAGATCTCTGAAATATTTCCATATGCATATATGCAGCGCAGTTGCAAAGTAAAAAGACATTGATGTAAATATATAAATATATACACGCGTATTAGCATCGTATATAACAAGGGATTGTCACGATTCTCGCGCGCAACAGTCATCTTCGTTACGCAACTATCCTAGGGATATTTTCGGTATTCGAGGAAACAGGGGAAAATCTCGGTATCGCTAAATTTACATTGCACGCGATACAATGCATCCTTCAACGGTCGACGACGAGCGGTTCACGATTTTTGTCGACAAATATGTGCACACAAACGACCGTGGAGGAACGTGACCGAATTATTCCGCGGCGGCGACGCTTCCGTTTTTCGTTTCGCGTGAAATTCTCCCTAGTTTCTTTTGTTTTGTTTTGTTTTGTTTTGTTGCTCGACGAAAAAAGTTGGGGATAAAAATTGCTCAACTATTGGATGGATTGTAATTACAGGATATAAGTATTCCCTAATTGAACGGGAATCAAATGCGAATATTTATCGGGGTGTAATTATCGTGGCTGATTAATTCGATTGAAATTCGGGAAAATGGGATGGAAAAGTGTTTTTGATTAGACGAGGGTTGGAGAAATTTTAGATTTGTTTTATCTATTTAAGGATGAAACTATTTTTATGAAAATTAGAAATTCGATTCGACAAATGGTCATTTATCTTTTTGATTGAAGATGATTCAAATTTAAGGAGAGTTTAGAATAAAATGGATATATAACTTTATGTGTGTTATTAAATATTTCTTTTATTTTGAAGATAGAGTTTAAAATAGGGGGAGATTTTTAAATTATATTTTAAATTAAAAAAAAACTTTCTTCCTGTTTTTTTTAGAATGTTTTTAACATAAATAAGGAAATAAGAAAAATTTATGGGACGTGAGGTAAATAATTATAGGAATGAAAAATAGGGAAAAGTAAACACAGAAACTTTTAATTATAAATTTAAGAAAGAACAAATGGAACTACGAAATATTTTTATCAATGGAATATTGCGAATCTTTTTGACATACGAAAAGTGATTTATTTTTATAAAAAAAAATATACGTATATTCCAAAGGAAATCTTAATATCTCGATATTTCTCTTTTTATTCTCTTTATGAAAAAAGTAAAAATTGTTTGAGTGTAGAATTAATTTTGAAGAATTAAAATCTGCTATGAATATAATAATACTGTACAATTTTTTTTTTTTAAAATTCTGGATATTTTTATAGAGGAGAAAGAATGAAAAAAATATAATATTTAAAACGAAATATTAAATATATCACACGTAACACGATAACGTAACACGTAACAAATAATTCAAGCATCGTTTCTAAAACTAAAACTAGTGTGAAAACCTCATATTTGATTATAACTCAGAGTTAATCAAAACCTTCGAACTGTCAATAATTTCAATTTATATTCCCAAGCAAACATTTCAATTTCAACGTGGATCGCGAATTTCGAAACTAAAAAAACGAAACAAACCTATTTCAATTTAGAAAAAAAAGAAAAAATATAAAAAAATCTATCAAGATTATAAAAAGCAAGAATTCATCGATAATCCTTCGAAAAATTAAATTGTAGAAAATAAAATAGCGCGATAATGACTCGAATTCGAATTATCGAAAAATAAAACGAATATTATATTATTTTTGTAATAAAATTTCGTATGAAAAAGAGCATTAATTGTCCTTTCTTTTCAATTACATTAACGAAAGATACACTGGATATTACTTTTTTTTCACGAATCTTAAATCTTTTACAAAACAATAGCTTCTATCGTAAAAAATGGTGACTTTCTATCTTTCGACGATACCAGTTCTACAGATTTAAAATAAATTAATATTTCACCAAATTTACTTTTGACATATATCTATTTTTTAAATAAAAAAACGATTCACCATTTCTGAATTAACATTTTTCACGACGCCTCAATAATAATATGATCACGACGACCAAAAAGAAATCATCATTTCACCGAGAATACGTATTAAATTAAACCTATATTCTTTAAATTAAAAACAATCCCAATCATCTCTAAATCACTGTTACAAAAATTTCCACTAATCCCTTTTTTACAATTCCCTGAATGGAAACCACGAGGACACCAAGATCGATCGAACTGATCTCGGTGAAATCGCTGTTTCAGATCAAAGAATCAAAGATCTTTTAAACGCATCAAGGAACACGAATCGTACAACTCGCGTGAGAAGTCAGTTTTCGTTTTCGAATCTCTTGTTGTCTCTGTTCTATTCTCTGCCACTTCGCCGAGGAGGACGTCGAAACGCTGGGATTCTCTTCCAGTTTTAGATCGGATCGGCGCTGGCGGGGGAAATCGACCGCGAAATCTAAGGATCCCACGATCGATGGCGCGTGGAAAGCTGTGTGGATCTCGTTGCGCCGGTTGATTAGAGAGTACAATACAGGGATTCAGCCCGAAATACCGAGACCGAGAACTTCTCGAAGGTTCGTTTCAACGAGAGGATTGTTCGTACGAATGAATATTGCATCGACGAATTTAGATGCGCAGTCTCTTAAGTTATTTCATTTTTTCGTCGCGAAAAAATTGTAGGGAAAATTTTGGGGACGACGAACGAGTTTTTGGGGAGATCTTCGTTTCTTCAATATTCAAGATTCGTTCGACTGTTTTGATAATATTAATTTTTCGATCGTTTGTTAATAATTTCACGAATCTTGCATTGGGGTGAAAATATTTGCTGGGTCTTTGTCGAGTTTGATTATTTTAAGATATTATTGATATTACCATGGATTGATTAATTGATTGTCAGATAGATATTTGGTAATGGATGTAAAATAAAAATAACGAGGAAGAGTAAATTTCATAACGATAATTTGTAATTTCATTACGTAGATCTTGATACTTTAATTTATTTAAATACCAATATTGATATAATTAATCATTAATATGCTATCGTTTCGTGTTAATCAACGTGAAAATTATTATCAATTTAACATTACTCGAATCATCGTTTTCACATTATTAAATAGAAGAATAAAAGTTACGAATTATCTTCCTAAAAATAAATCAAAAAAAGAGAAAATGCGTGAAAAAATTAAGATACGTTAAACAATAATAACATATCTCTCGTTTTCTGCAACAACGACTCTCTCTCCCTTTCGAAATATCAAATTAGAAATGCACAAAAGCAAACTTTGATCGATGCATTAACACTGTTCGCTGTGAAGAAAATTAAGTTAAGCGCACTCATAGCTCTCCCCCCTTCCCTATTCCTTCTTTTGTAAATTATCGATACACTTTTTCACTGACAACAATTCACCGTCCACGATTAAAATCGAATCTTCGACAGAATTATTCTTCAAGAATAATAATTCACGCTTTAACGCGTCGACAATTCCAATTCGTTATTATGCGCTATCAGACATAAGAATAAAAAAAGAAATATATCCAGAAGTATAACGCACGCAATAACGAACGATTCCCCTTGTTTTCGCAGAAAATGTCGTCGCTGCGAACGCAGTCGACCGGCGGCGGTGTCCTCGGGTTGAGCAGCGTCGGTTCGGATCGGACCGGTGCCACCTCGACCGCCGCCGGTTCCCATTCCCACTCGCACAGGAGGCACCATCATCATCACAGGAGCAGAAGCGCGCCCAGGGCGCCGGAGAAACCGCCCAGGAAGCGTCATCTTAATCCTGGCCACAGCATCGCCTCCATTCCCAGCCAGATCAAGCTCTCGATGCTCAACAGCGGCCTCATCTCTTTCGGTGAGATTCTTTTTTTTCAATTTTTCCTCCTTTCACTCTGAATATCTAACACCTTTCGTTTCATTTGCCAACGTTCACGAGTATTATGGAATCACGTTGTGATTATTTTTTGATCGATGAATCACGTGTAATCACGTGACTCGATTTTATCTCTTTGATAGAATGTTAGCTTATGTGGTAAGATTACACGAGTATTACAGAATTACGTTGTGATAATTATCGAATTAGATGCTTCTTGCGTGATTTTTTGATCGATGAATCACGTGTAATCACGTGATTCGATTTTATCCGTTCGCTTTGATAGAATGTTAGCTTATGTGGTAAGAGTACACGAGTATTATGGAATCACGTTGTCGAATTAGATGCTTTTTGCGTGATTGTTTGATCGATGAATCACGTGTAATCACGTGATTCGATTTTATCCGTTCGCTTTGATAGAATGTTAGCTTATGTGGTAAGAGTACACGAGTATTATGGAATCACGTTGTCGAATTAGATGCTTTTTGCGTGATTGTTTGATCGATGAATCACGTGTAATCACGTGATTCGATTTTATCCGTTCGCTTTGATAGAATGTTAGCTTATGTGGTAAGAGTACACGAGTATTATGGAATCACGTTGTCGAATTAGATGCTTTTTGCGTGATTGTTTGATCGATGAATCACGTGTAATCACGTGATTCGATTTTATCCGTTCTCTTTGATAGAATGTTAGCTTATGTGGTAAGATTACGCGGAATTAATTGTTTTGTTAGGATTTGGGAGTTTGGTTTTATTATTCAGGGTGGGATTTTTGTAATGGCTAGTCCTCGTTGTTGGAAGATATATATATATATATATTGATAAGGTTATATGAAGGGTTTATAGGATAATTATATATTTTGATGGTGAAGTTGAACTTTGGAAAAATAAAATCGATTTACTATTGAATGGTTTATTATAGAGTTCAATTTGGTTAATTTTGATAGAAATTTATGGACGATGAGTGAATATTTTCGAGATGAGTCATTAAAAATCATTTGAAACGGATTATTTTGCGATAATATTATTCCACAATTAATCTGTGAATTTTATTTAACACAGGAAGATTTTTTTGAAAATATTAGAAATTCGTTTTTACGTCAATTGCGAATATTTCAATATAATTTTTTATTTTCATAATTCATCGCTAAATGGAATATAAATGGAATTCTTTAAAGATAGGAAGTTAGTTGCTTCAATAATAATATTATTTTTCTAATTTCTCGGAATTCAAAAGACGCAATAGATATTCTTCGAGCATCCGTTACGTTTAATTTATTTTTGTTCAACTTCGCCACAAGATATTACTTTGTTTAATTTCCTACTTCGTTTCAAGGAAGCTGACATCTCGTTATAGAACAAGTTTGAAAGTTTTACGACGCGTTTATGGGCCATGCTTGTCCCAAGAATGACGAAAACGACTCGTGACTATGCAGCGGCTTAACATCATTTTTCGATAATAAAAGCGAAATCTACGCGCATAAACATTTTATGCTCTTGTATTATTATTCGACCAATGATAAATACCTGTTTAACACAAGTTTTATTAATCTCTATCTTGCGATCCCCTTTTTTTTGCTTTTTTTTGTTTTTATAAAATCTTTATCGTAATCGAAGGTGAATGATTCCGATAATTTAACGAAATTATCGGATAATAATTTTTTCCATAAAGAGGATTAAAGATTCGATAATTCAACATGATTAATCATAAGATAAATCCATGATAATCGAATAATTCCGTGGAAAACAACGAATTCGAATTCGAATTTAAAAAAATTAAAAACGCAAACAATTTCAACAACGCTCCATTCCAAAAATCGAAAAAGACGGATATCGAATTTTTAACTACAAAAAAAAAAAAACAGCTGAAAATTTCTCTCAAAACTCGAAACGTACACTCTCACTCTATATACAAAAACGAATAAAATTTTTATCGAATGCAAAAGAAAAGTAATTTTCCACATTTCTTACAAACTCTTTTTTTTACGTATGCGTCATATGGAATAAAAAATCTCCACGTGCACCCTTCATAAAATAAAGAATAAATCCCTAGACCAACCCAGATCCACGCGTATACAATATATCAAAAATACGATAAATCTCTCTTTCTTTAATCTCGAAAGAAAATTATCTATTACCCTCGATCAAAATTCGAATCTCCTTCCCCCTAGTAGCAATCGAATAATTCCTTAAAAAGGCTACGATGAAAGGGGGCGAATTTTCCACGCATGTGTGTATGTATATATATCTGGCTTAACAAGTTCCATTTGTTGTATGTGGGAATTTGGCGTGAAAGGAAACGGAAAAAGGGGAAAAGGAAAAGGAGCGAGGTAAAGTTCTGAGGGAAGGATTTCTTTTTCCTCGTTACTGTTCGGCCGTCGAACGAGGAGGGGAGGGGATAAAGAAGATCCGTAACTTGATTCGATCAAGCACGCCACTTCAACGGGGCTTTTCGAAGCGTTTCAGATGCTTTTAAGCCCCTCTCCTCCCTCACGTTTTTTCACGTTTCATTTCGTGCAACGTTTCAGGCCGCCAAAATGCGACTCGGGATGAATCTAAAGAGAGGAGAGGAGGGGAGAGGGAGAGGAGAGAATTATCGCGTCTTCTTCCTCGACCAATCGAATTTTCGACCTCGTTGATTTGTATTTGTATCCCGTTCGTTTTTCTTTCTTTCTTTTTTCTTTTACTTCGTTTAATTTCGCTGTAAATTAATTTCTGTCTCGAAATTCTGTTCCGAGAGAAGGTGTATAGTTAATCAACGAGTGTATAACAGTCGAGAAAATATGAAATTCAGTAATTCTGAAATTAAGGAGAGGCAGAATCTGCGATTCGAATTATCTCTCCCCTTTCGAGAAGTATTTTTCAGTTTCGTTGAACTTCTTTTTATTTTTCTTGGTTCGTTTGGCGTGTAAATCTATCTGAAACGAAAATTTTGCTCATTGTGGATCGAGAAAAAGAAATTAATAATCGATTGTTTGAAAGGTAATTACCTCTTTCTTCAAGATCGTTAATTTTTATCGCTCTCGTTCTTTATTTTATTTTAAATCTCTTTGTGATTATTAGCATTGATGGTATAATTGAAAAAAAAAAAAAATGCAAGGAATCCAAATAAGAGAAGGAGCTTCGATTTTTTCTTATCCCTCGCGTTATTAACTCGATGAACGTAGCCACAATAAATATCCGTTTGGAAGGGGCGATATTTTACAGCCGAATCCAAAGCTCTTAAATTTATTCTTAAGCTTTAACCGATACACCAGATAGCTGGAGAATGGTGGATAACGTCGTTACAAATAGGAAACGCCTTTCTTTTTTTTTTTTATTTTGGATTAGATGGAGCAAAGAGGATTTTACGAGAGATATCTTTCCCTCTTTCTACGCTTTTTTCGAGAGGAATCTTACTTTCTCGCGTGAATTTCAACGTAACACGAAACTGGACGAGATTTTTCAAAGAAGAATTAAATGTCTTCTTGTTATTTTCCTTTCATTTATTCATTTATTTTTTATTACTCGAGAGAGAAGGGTTGATCGAGTCTAATTACTTTGGCACCTAGAATTTTATTAATTAATTTGTAATTACTTCGAGTTATCTATTTAATCTTTACCGATCTTTAATCATTAGAATATTTCCTTCGATCGTTTCAATTCTCAGAATATCTTGAAATAAAGAAAAATTGTATAATTTTCTATTTCTGATTATTATATTTCATCAAATATATCGGTGTCGTTATAAAAGTAAGAAAACCGTAAATGTAATTAAAAGAAAAGAGCTTTCTCCAATTTAAATACGTTCACAGATACAACGAAAAATGGAGGAGTATTCGTGACTTTTTCTCAAAAAATTTTCCATTTTTCGCAATCGAAAATAATCGTGACCCAATTTTCGAGTCTCAAAAACCAAATTGGGTATCAAAAATGTATAATAATAATAATAATATATCAATTTTGTTACTATTCGTTTCATCCCCGAAATTTGCAATCGTTGGAAATTTCATCGAATGTTGTGGTGATCCGGCATCGCCTCGTTGAAAAATCGTCGCGATTTCCAAGTAAACGGGATTACCCAGAATATCCAACAATGCGAGTGAATAATAGAAAACGAGTGGGTGGACGGGCGGCGTGGAACGGAATTCGGAGATTAGCGGATCGAATGAGTTAAGCCAGGGCATAAGTTTTGCGTTTTATCACTTTTGTTGTCGGCCCAGCGTTGAAAAATCGAGGCGAGCTTAATCAGCGCCGATTTTGGAAACTTTGTCGACGTATAAACGTATAAACAAACTCGTAAAATCGATAATGATCGAAGGGTGTTTTTTGAGGAGATGAGCCTTGTTCGACAAATCACATTTTCTCGCGAGATATTCCATTAACATTTGACGTACGAGCGAAGAAGAAAAACGTGAAGTACGAGTAGAGATTAGAGAAGTTTCTCGAATCTAAAATTGCAAATTTTCAATTCTTTAATTTACATCAGGAGAGAGGATCGAGGAAGTTGTGCAAAGGGATAATTTTATGAAACTTTATACTTATTTAGATTAGATAATTAAAATTTGTTGTTCCCTTAAAGGTTAGAAATTTTATTAAGAAATTTTTGATAAGAAATAAGACGAACACAGATGCACAGATCTTTGACTCGAAATTATTTCTTCTTTTCATCAAAAATATGTGCAAATGCTTTGGCAAATGCTTTAAAAATTATTATTAATTAATTAAAGTTAATTCAAGATTTTAATTATTCTCTGTTTTTTAATAATATAAAAAAAAAAAGAAAAAATCGGATTCCAAAAAATTTTTCCAAGAAATTTTAAAAATTCGAACAAGGATCAGAGCGTAAAAAAATATATCTCGAATTCTCTTTAATAATTTATTCGCGAGAGTCGTTCAGATCGTTTCCACTCTACCCTTTCTTCTTTCATGTCCCGATAAACGGCGATCAGGACAATCGTCGCAAATCGCAATTCCAATCCCTGCCGATTTAATCGGGTACTCGGATCAATAAAGCATACAAACTGTGTGCGTTAGGTCCTCTCGCAAGGATCCCTGTATCCGATCCCCTTGTGAAAGCGAGATAGCGGAGGGTGGTGGCCGTAACCGCGATGGAAATCGAAGACGAGTGAAATATCTGCTTGTTATCGTGGTATGATGTTGGGAAATACGGTGTTATCGCTTCATATTATTCCGGTTGAATGTAATATGAAGAGATGTTAATCTCCACGCGATATCGAGTCATCGAATTCTTGATACGAAATTTCGTTTCCAATTTTCTCGATTCATTCCTCGTGGACAATAATAATTCGATTCTTTATTGCAAAAATTATCATTTCTTCCATGTTAATATAACTCGATCGTGATTAATAGAACGTAAAAATTATCATCAGTTAAAGGGAAAGAACAATTGGAGAAAGGTAAAAATGTAGTCATTCGAAGCGTTTAATCCAAATCTAAATGGAGGTAGATAGGAATTTTCGAAATTTAAAAATTTCCCTCATCTTCTTCCAATTTTCGTGTTCTTCTGCATGAAGAACCGTCCTCGCGCGAAACCCTCGACACCGATTATCTCGTTGAACAGAGAAATACAGCTATATTAGGTTTCTGACACGCCTGTTTCTACCTACCAGAGTGCTTTATAACGTCGTATTTCATTTCGAGATGCATACGTACCGTTCAGTATGCATTACGTAGTTACCTGGTTCTGGTGGCAGACAGCTGCTGGATGCAAACACATTTAGCATTGTAACTTTCTAAACGAAAAGTTCAATTTCGTGTCTGCGCATTGTCTGTGATTATTTTGCATGTACACTTGGATGTTTTGAACCTTGAAATTTTGGAACCTTTTCAGGCATCTGATCTTTAAAGAAAAAAAGAAAAAAAATATGAATCTTTCGAGTACACGTTTTATAGGAAGTTTTTAAGAAATTTTCTTTTTTTTTTGTGACGTTCGAAGCAAATTTTGATTAATGCCAAGTGTATCGAGGTTTGTTTGTAATGATTAAGAATTCTTATTTTTATTTTCAGGATTAAAATTTTTCTGTAATGAATTTTTCAGTATTAATACATGCTAAATTATTTTGATTTTTGTTTTTAAGGATTTTAAAAGTATGATATAAAATTTCTCAAAGCTCGCTAATAACTTTGTTTGAAGATTTTTGTAAGAATCCTTTTTTTTTTTTATTTCAGAGGTTTTTAAATAAGAATTTTTAAAGGTAAAAGCGAGAAGTACGACACAAAGTGAAAACCTTTTGATATAAAATGTGTCAAAGTTCATCTAGTAATTCTATTTCAAAATTTTTAAAAATTTTTATTTTTAAGAATCTTTAAAGAGAAAGAAACATTTAAGGGAAAAATTTTTCGATATAAAATTTATCAAAATTCGCTAATAATTTTCCGTAGAAAATTTTTAAAAAAGAATCCTTCAAAGAATCTTTTCAAATATTATCAAAGAATCTTTAATAAATTTTAATCTAAATCTTAATAAACATCTTAAACTAAAAAATTCTAGATTTAAACAAATTTTACCAATCTTAGATACAATTATTTCTAAAATGTCACTAGATAATAATTCCCAAAACTTTCCACTGGAAATTTACTATAAAAAGTAACCAGAATTCAGTTTCTTACCTTTATATAATTTATTCATTCGATCAAAATGAATTTAATTTCCTAAGCAAATTTTATCAATATTCTAAAATTACAAAATGAGAAATGCATAAATTAATTATCGAATATCCGGGCATATTTCTTTCGACAGAGAGACGAGGAATTCTTCACGCTCACGATGTTTGGTGTTCTAAAATTAAAAAATCTTTTTCTTTCCTTTTTCTTCCTCGAAATTTACCACCACTCCTATTTGCGAACGTGATCCCACTGTGTTTTCTCGTCGCGTTCCTTTTAACAGAAAATGATTTATCCAAGGAAAAATTGTACACACAGTGTGCGACCCGATTTTACGACCTAATTGACGGTTTCTCTTCCAGTGCTACTCGTTCTACTTTGCATTTCACTGCTTCCTGTTTTTTTTTATTTTATTCTCTTTTTCGATATATGTTCGTCTACCACCAGTGAGATATTCCCTCTCTTCTTAAATCTTAAATTTTTTTTCTCCTATTTTATACTTTGGCATCGTTGCAGAGAGGAAGAAAACTGACTTTAATATTTAAAACAGTGTGTCGAATTTTTTCTTTTGTGTAAAATTTAATCCCTTGTTGTTGTATTATTCGAACTTGAAGATGAACGTGAAACAGAGATTTTTAAGATATTGATGTTGAAAAGAATTTTTAAATGATGACGAGTCAAGTATCTCATGATAAAGTGTCATTCTGAAAAAAAGAAAAATTAAAAAAAGAAAGGACGAAATAAATAAATGTTAAAATGATACAAATCTATTCGATCGTTAGTCTTTTTTTAATTCAATTCAAAGAAAATTACATTTTGATAAAAGGAATTGATTTTTAAAGAAGAAATTTCCTTTTTGTAGTAAGTAGATTTTTTTATATAAAAAAAAAGGAAACAAGAAGAAAAGTGACGTAGAAAGTTTCTCCGAAAATTTCGTCACACGAGGAACCCGATTTTAGATCGAGCTTCCACGTAAGCTGTACGTGATTCAGATTCGATTACAACGTCATGGCACAGAATGCAAATTGTAAACTTCGTTGCTTGTCAGAACAGCGTACATAAGGGCCAAAAGATCCACACCGACAAGATTTTTCTGGTAAAATTATATTTGAGAAATATTTAATAAATTATGAATCATTTTAATAATTAAATAGTGTTTCAAATTTTCAAACAGGCAAAATTGAATTTTGTTGGATCTTAAAATTGCTTTTCTCTTTTCTCGTATTTCTATTTTTCTTTATTTATTTTTCACCATTCTTTCATTTATCTTTTCTGCAATTTATTCATTATCGTTCAATTTTAAGTAATTTTTTATAGGTAGTTTGATTTCATTTTTTTTTCTTTTTAATTTAATTTCTATTCAAAATTCTTTTTCTAGAAACAAGAAAAAATTGTAAATTCATTTTGTAGGAACAGACACGTGTATTTGATTGGTCATATGTAGAAAGATAATTTAGACGATCCAGATAAGACTTTTGCAGAAAATATCGTAGTTTAAATAAAAATTGTACGAGCCGCATACATAGTCTTCGTTCTCATGCAAAAGTCACATTAACGTGCCACTTTTCGTCCACATCTCGTGAAAATTGACTTAATGGATTATTACGACAGTTTTCGATCTTTCATATTAATATTCATCACGTTATGCAGAAATGGAATTCTCTGAATTTGTTCCACCATATTTCTCGATCGAGAACATTTTGTTATCAGGAAAAAAAAATTTTAATTTGTTTAATACACCGCTTCTCAACGGTGTGGTTTCCCATTCCCAAGCGGGGAATCGTTTTTTTCTCGAAGAATTGTTCCTTATTTTTAATTGGCAAAGTTTGATATTTAAGACATATATTTTTTTTAAATTTTAATTTTTAAATTTCTCTTCGTTATATATGGAGAAAGGCGATTGTAATTTTTCATCGAAAAGAGAATGCAAATGGAACTTGAAATTTCTTAATCCATTGGAAAAAAATTTGATCAATTTGAAGAATATCGAAAAGAATTTTTGATCAAAAAAATTCCATTTCTTTTTGGTATCTTGAAGAGTTGAACAATTTGAAAACGCGCGATAAAATTGCAGAGTTAATTTATTAGAATCATACGGCAACGTTTCTTTTTCCGCTTATAGGTGAGATGTGTAAATTCTTTTAAATGGATCGCAGTTTCATCCTATCGTCGGTCCAAGGTTTATTTTGAATAGCAACGAACGATGGATGTGTCTGGTCGGTATCCGGGTTAATCCACTTGGGCTTCAATTTCTATTCTTGAAGTTGCCTCTCCTTTTCCCTCCTACACCTACTCCTCGCCTTCACGCCTTTACAATTATTGTTGAATTATTTTCTTTTCTACCTGTGATACAAAAAAGTATAATTCAATATGAATTATAATGCGTATTTATATTATTATGATTATTACCATTTAAATTACGGTATACAAGCATGAATGGTGGATTAAAATGTTAACTAGATGTAGAAATAGATAACAAATTATAAAACATATCTTTTGTACGTTCAATATAATTTAAATTAATTTATTTAAAAATTTTTCAATCGAAATTATATTCTTTTATATATACACATTTTATTTTAATATAGAATCTTAATTTTTACACCTCTGTATTGCAATACTATCGATTCGATCTCTGTTTCTTTAAATTAAAAATTAAACATTTAAGAACTCTTCTTCCAATAATTTTTCATTCATTCATAATCGAAAAAACATACCACCTTCTCGAATATGAATGAAATTTTAAATTTTCGAACTTAAAAACCTAATCGAGATTCGCGATTATTTTTTCAACGATTTCAATATATTTTCAATCTTGAAAATAATTCCAAATTTTGATAATATTTAAATCACATTGATATTCGATCCTCGAACGCTAATGTCGATGGTGATTTATCGAAGGTCGCCTCATACGAGAAAAATTTCGATAGATTCCGTGCAGTGGGATAAATGATGAATTCTGATCGAACCGTTTATGCACCGGAAATGGACGAGGAAGGTAATGGTGTCGTACGTGCGCGCTCGAATAGGCAACGTGTAAAAATCGCGTGAATTCATCAGGATCGATATTTTGTTGCCTCTTAATTCCTTTCTTTTTTTCTCATTCATTTATTCATTCATTCCCCTCCACTTATGCACGCGTACAAATACACATACAAACGTATGTTTTCTTCCACGTTTCAAATCTAGAACGGATATTTCCATTTTACGCGACGTTCTATTTATTTTGGAAATTTGTGCCTGTCCTTAATTTTGCCAGGAATTACGACTTCTTATTTCTATTTTCGAAGCGGAATTCCGTATTATTTTTTTTCTTTTTCTTTTTTTTTTATGTTTCGAATTATATTATACATCGCATCGATCCTCCTCGATTTTTCTTCGATCTCGTTTTTCTTCCATTAATTCTCATCTTATTGTTCCATTCAATGTACGATTAAAGCGAATGTTCGTATGAAATTTCGATTCTTTTGTTACATTCGTTGAATGAAACGTTTATCCCTTGTATGCTTGTATTCTCTAATCAATATTTAATTTCTCTGTTCTATTATCCTGATTTTTTGTTATCCGTATTTTTATCATGAGATTAAATGAAAACTGGTAATTCGAAACTTTATCGAACGATTAGAAAAATTTTTCGAGAATAATTATTATATTTTATTGTATTAAAATTTTATTATGTAGAATAAAAAAACATTGCTTCATTATTTACTGCCAAACAATTCTCCTTTTCTAATTATTATTCCGAATAAATTTTAATTTTCTTGTGTTTCGCATATCGTCAAACGTTCGGTTATTTATGAATTCGTGTACTCGTTTTTCTCGTACGATCCTCTCGAGTTTCGTTTCATCGGGGCAAAGAGAAAAGAAGAAAAACGATTCGCGGATGGAGCGTAGTCACGACGAGGAGTGTACCGTTCGAGCAATGTAAAGCAATTGAGCAAACTTTAATTTCTGCGTGCACGTGTACCTCTTCATAATGAAATACTTTTCGATTCAGGAAGCTGGAAAAAAATTTATTCGCAAACGGTTTCCTCGACTAATGATGGTTTTTTTTCTTCTTCTTCTTCTTCTTCTTCTTTCATGGAAAATTTTTTTTCACGAGATATCTCATTTTAATCCAATTATAATTGCACACTATGAAAAAGTGTTCGAACGTTTTCGAGGATAATATAATTTCGTGTAATTTAATGCTTGGTGGAAAAGTCGTGAAAAATATTTATTTTTATTTACAGATTTATTTATCAATAATTTACATAATTAAAATCCTTTAAATTATTTGATCTCTGAAAAATCACTGATCGTACATTTTATTAAAATTAAAAAAAATTGATTTCAAAAGATGTTACTTGTATTATCTATTTATTGGGATCATTCTTGTAGCGAGATCGTATAAGTTTATTCAAAACAGAATTATAAAAATTATCATCTATAATTATACTCCCATAACACTTGTACTGCACTCGTTCATTAAAGAAATAAATTTAAATACGATCGATCGCTTTATCACTTTTCCACAATTATTAAAATTTTTACTTAGAATATTTCAAAAATTTTCTTGCAAAATTTATTATCCGTAACAATCCACCTGTAAAAAAAAAATAACAACACACAATAATAATTCAACACTCAAAGGATTAAAACTTAAATATCCACGAGCCGTTTTCCTTAATCAGGTGGGATAATTAATAAACGAAGCACGCTCTTAACAAAGGCGAGGTACATTTTCGCGCGAGTGTATCTTTACGACTCGTTTTGCGACCGGATTTTTCCCCAGGTTTCTTCCTTCAGGTTTTAATAACATCGGTGTAATAACAAGATTTCACGAGGCGGAAACTAAGCGAAATATTAATTCGTGGATCCATCCTTTAAAATTTATCGGGAAGGGCGGGATGTAAGTAAGTAAATTCAACCTTGCCTCCTTGTTTCCATATCTGTGACACGGGCACCAATGGTGGGGAAAATGTTACGAGGAAGGGGTTGCAACGTAAGACGACGCGACATATTCTCCGCATTTCCTGTACTATTTTCAACTCGACGGGGGTGGTGCAACTCGGGGTGGTTTTTTAAACGATAGATATTTCGGATATTTTTTGCTTTCGTAAATACACTGAAACTGGACGGATTTATCAGTTAGCATTTAGTATCTGTAAAGTTTGAGCTCGATTTTATTAAATATTTCGGAAGATAATTTGGAATAATAATTTGGATATTTTGAATTTTTAGTCATGTGTTTCTTTTCAACGGATTGATAATATTTATTTGCCAAGTTTTTAAAGGGGAAAGATTCTTCTTCTTTTTTTTATTTAATTCGACGCATTTTTGCGAAATGTCACTCGAGTGTGTGGGTTGCTTGTTGCATTTTTATTTTTGAGAAAAATTTCTGCGATCGTTTCGAATCGTAATGTGTTTTTTTTTATTCGAAAATTCGTATCGAACAATAATATATTTATTTTATAAAAGAAGAAAATCTTTTAAATGCAATCGCAAACTAAATTGACATGGTATAGGAATCATAATCTTGAACAGAATATTCCATATTCGTCACAGAAATCGATACAACAAACAAACGAGGCCAAACCTCTAAATAATTATCCAAATCGTTAAAAGAAAAAAAAAAAAAAAAAAAAAAAAGAAAGAAAACGAAATTCGCGATCCGAAAAATAATTCGCACGACACAATCGGAGGCAAACGGTGATGAGTCAAGCGGCTGAGGTGGTTCCCCGCCGTTTTATTTTAATCGTGACACGCGAGTTGAACAAGGTACAACGATGCCACCCGGCCGTATTCGTGTCAAGATCAACGCGAGAAGAAGACGAAGGCGAAGACGAAAAAGAGACGAGTGGCGCGTTTCTCGGAACCCTGAAGGGAAAAGCCTCGTGCGCGTAAAAATAAATTCACCGAACAGTGTAAATGCGAAAAAGAGAGGGGGAAAATTAAAATTATTATTCCTTTTCTCCAATCTGATTATCGGATATCGAAAACGCGCGCGTTTCCTCGCGTGTTCGTACCAGTGACACGAAAAACTTCAACTCACGGATGAAGAAGGGAGAATAGGGGGCTCGGGCACTGGGTCAACTATTTTATTTTCGGCAATAATTTTGAAACGTTCGCGCACCACCGTTGTTGAACAAGTGCCCGGGAAAATCGTGTTGCCAGATTCCTTCGAGTGGGACATTATTATAAACGTTCGTTCGTTATTTGGATCTAAAGAAATTAAGATTCGCTCGTTTCCCTTTTCTTTTTTCGTACGTTTTTTCCTTTGTCACATTTATTGGACGATATTCTTGTTTCATCGTGTGTTAAAATTGGTTTCTTTTTGCGTAAGATTAAAGTTAGGTTAAGTTAGGTTAGGTTCGAAAAGTTCGATGATATTTTCTGTTCGATGATGTTTCTTTATTCTTAAATTAAAACTTGAAGGGACTATCAGGAAGATGACTTAGTTGGTTTTTTTCATAGATTTTTTTCTTTGTTACGTTTATTGGATATTTTTGTTTCATCGTGTGTTAAAA
Source organism: Apis dorsata (assembly GCF_000469605.1). Classification (NCBI taxonomy): domain Eukaryota; kingdom Metazoa; phylum Arthropoda; class Insecta; order Hymenoptera; family Apidae; genus Apis; species Apis dorsata. The sequence goes on from NW_006263425.1 coordinate 684,530, forward strand.
TTGGTTTCTTTTTGCGTAAAATTAAAGTTAGGTTAAGTTAGGTTAGGTTCGAAAAGTTCGATGATATTTGATTTCTTTATTCTTAAATTAAAACTTGAAGGGATTATCAGGAGAATGAATTGGTTAGTTGGTTTTTTTGTAGGTTTTTTCTTTGTTACGTTTATTGGATATTCTTGTTTTTTCATCGTGTTAAAATTGGTTTCTTTTTGCGTAAGATTAAAGTTAGGTTAAGTTAGGTTAGGTTCGAAAAGTTCGATGATATTTTCTGTTCGATGATGTTTCTTTATTCTTAAATTAAAACTTGAAGGGAGTAGGAGGATAACTTGGTTTTTTTTTTCTTTGTTACGTTTATTGGATATTCTTGTTTCATTGTGTATTGAAATTGATTTCTTTTTGCGTAAGATTAAGGTTAGATTAAGTTCGAAAAGTTCGATGATATTTGGTTTCTTTATTTTTAATTTAAAACTTGAAAGGACTATCAGGAGGATGACTTTTGGTTAGTTGATATTTTTTGATAAAAGATTCGCTCATTTCCCTTTTCTTTATTCGTAGGTTTTTTCTTTTTCACATTTATTGGATATTGTTTCATTGTGTTAAAATTGGTTTCTTTTTGCGTAAGATTAAGGTTAGGTTAAGTTCGAAAAGTTCGATGATATTTGGTTTCTTTATTCTTAACTTGAAGGGACTATCAGGAAGATGACTTAGTTGGTTTTTTTCATAGATTTTTTTCTTTGTTACGTTTATTGAATATTCTTGTTTCATCGTGTATTAAAATTGGTTTCTTTTTTTTAGGTTAAGTTAGATTAGATTCGAAAAGTTCGATGATATTTGATTTCTTTATTCTTAAATTAAAACTTGAAGCTACTATTATGAAGATGATTATTGGTTAATTGGTTTTTTTGATGAAAAATATCAAGTTGTCGTTTCTCTTTTCTTCGTTATTAAGAGAATTTAACTCTTTCTTCTCGTTGTTTCATTGAAATAGGAGTTGATAGATAAAATTGACTTGGCCATTGTCTGTTTTTCTATTTTTAAGTTCAAAGTTTTTCTCATTCTCATCTCGAAATTACTAACTCGATCAAATTAACGTCCACTCATGATTCGGTCACCACGTGATTAATCATACCGCGTTGTCCAAACAGATACAGGTTAAATATTCAACATTACAACATTATCCGTACAATTACAATTTTTTCACTTCTCCACTCCTCTCATTTTTTAATTCAAAGCGAAGTGGATTACGTTTCTCTCCACACGAAGAAAAACTCGACAATTTCAACGAATCACTCTTTGCTCTCTCTTCCCCCCTCCGCTCCTTATTTATCATCCTATCGAATCAGAACGAATTAACATCCCTCGTTTAATCGTAAAAGAAGAAAGATTCTCCATTCTCGCGAAGATTTTCGCGTTTACACGTAGAGAAGACCGATATCCAACGTAACAATATTACTCCTGAAACGCGTGAAAGGAAACGTTGATATTATTCCCCCTTTCCCCCCTCGTGAAAGTTGAAAAATTCTGTTTTCCTAGTACAACTGGCGCGAAACCAGGGATCGAACAAAGGGTTTCGCGTCGAAAAACTCGGATTGGATTCGTGCGCCGCGTAAATTAGAAATCTCTCCTTGTTGATTGTGAACAATTAAAACATCGCGGTGTTTCGTCGATGTTCGTGATTCCAGCGTGCATTTTCCGTGTTAATTAAAAATCTCGTATTTTAAGGGAGAGAAGGGGAGGAGGATTATATTCGAGTGTAATTTCGAGTTCGCTCGAAGGTGTTGATTAATTTGTTAGAAAAGTTCGTTAGGAGAAGTCGTGGAATTATAATATTGCGAACGTTCGTGCTTGCTATGAAGACGCGCCAAACTTTCTGTATCGCGATATTTAAGAAGCGGAACAAATTTTCGAGAGTTATCTCTTGTTAAAATTAAAATTAAAATTTATTATTCGAAATTGTTCGAATAAAAAGAATTACGGATAAATCGAGATGTTGAACGAGAATTTGTAAAAATTATGGAACAACAATTTTTGCGTGATGATATAGTAAAAAGAGAAGGAGAAATGCACAATTCCATCCCCACGCTACTTCAATTCTTCTTCCATTTTAAAAAAGGATTCCTCTTCGAGTCGATTTTCGGCCTCATTACGAGACACGTCCATTCCATACCTTTCACGAACTCAACTTTTGAGCAACGCTTCGGAATTCTTTGCAGAATCTTCGATCTGGAACATTGAAAACTTTACCGGGGAAACCTTGTAACTAATTTCTTTGATTCGTTCGAAACTCCTCGATTAAGGAACCAAGGGGTTCGTGTCACGTTTTTCGTACCATTGAACACGAAATCAAGCATCCCGAAACTTCTTTCCTTTCCTCTTCTCTTATATCGTATATATAATTGAATCGTATGTACAACCATATTTGAAATTGTGAATTACTACACTTTTCGTTGTCGTTATGGAAAAAGTTATTCTTGTTAAAAAAAAAATCACGTTATCATGAAAAATAATTCTTCTCAAGAGAGAAAGAGAGAGAGAAGAAAGTATTGTCTCATTTTAATTCTAATGAAAGAATTCTTTCGATTTAAAATTCACTCACGTTCACGTAATAAATAAAATTAAACAGATGCAATTTCAATGCAATTTCATCAATTTTCCTTCCTCTGACTTTTTACACTCGTACTCGGAGGGAGGGTGACACGAACTTGAAAGGGAAGGCGATTAATAAACGAGAATTCGAAAGGAACAATGGGTTGGAACGAGAGGCTGCAGATGTACAAAAACTCGTTAAATTCGAAGACCGAGAGCAATTCTATCTCTTTCCACGGGGGCAAAGATCTTATCTAACTTTATCCCTTTTGCTTCTGGAATTTTTCCACGCTACTTCAATTCTTCTTCCATTTTAAAAAGGGATTCCTCTTCGAGTTCGAGTCGATTTTCCCTGGAATGAAGGGGGGGGACACTAGCCCAGTTTTCGAGGAATACCTTCGCCGCGTGAATATTCAATTAAAGTTTCTTATTTAACGCGAAAATCACGGGATGAACGGGTGAAATTTTTATATAAATGGGAGGAAGCGTCGAGTAAAAAGTCTTTGATAGTTTCTTTGAGAATTATCATTGAGAAGAATTCTTTTTATATACAAATAAGAAAATTATTGTTCTCTGATATGGGAACAAATTTTGGAAATGTGGAATAAACGTGGTTGGTAGAAATTTTTTTAAAAAATGATTCTTTGAAATTGGAGGAAGAATTCTTTTTTACAGAGATAAGAAGTTATGATTAAAAAAAAAAAAAAAGGAAAATCTGAAACATTTGCTAGATGTTAATCTTTTTTGATTTTAAAAAGCTAAACTATAGATTGTATAGAAAAGAGAAATAATTAAAAAAAAAAAAAAGGAAAATCTGAAACATTTGCTAGCTGTCAATCTTTTTTGTTTTTAAAAGGCTAAACTATAGATTGTATAGAAAAGAGAAATAATTAAAAAAAAAAAAAAGGAAAATCTGAAACATTTGCTAGCTGTCAATCTTTTTTGTTTTTAAAAGGCTAAACTATAGATTGTATAGAAAAGAGAAATAATTAAAAAAAAAAAAAAAGCTACTCGACATATGTGCATTCAAATCAAACATATTTTTCGACAACTTTAATTCCCCATGTCCCATTCCAATTAAAACTCTACCGACCAAAAATCAGGGAATAAAACAGAAACCATCCGCTATATATTCGAGAATCAGAATATATACAGGAGAATCAGAGGATAATTTTATTTTGATAAAATAATATAATAAAGAAACATTTGTAACGAAATATACGAAATATACACATCTTTTCCATTTCTTTTTTCTCGAAACTCATTCCATTTACAGATTTCTCTAGACAGCTTTCTATTGTTTCAGGGTTTTTTTTTTGTTTTATTTTTCAATTCTCTCTCAAGAATTTCTCCTTCCTCTTTATGTACTCTTGGAAGTAATAACAAGTATTTTTGGAAGTACTTTCAAGCGTACGTACGTAGCGTATGGGTGGAGACAGTGTTTTCTCTTAAATTTTCTTGGTCCATTGTTATCTTTTATATACGTCCTCTATCTCTATCCTCATTTATTCCTGCGCCCATCCTTCTTCTAGAAATTCTATTGTTCTTTTTTTTCCCCACTTTTATAAATTCCTTGTTCTTTTTTATTCTCGTGTACTCTCTTTTCATTATTATTATTATTATTATTATTATTATTATTATTATTATTATAATATTTTTATATTCCTTTCTATATCTTTTCGAATTCAACAATTTCAAACTTGTTACTAATTTATTCATCTTAATTTTTCATTTTATTCATCTCAAGGCTAAATCATTGCGCATAAATAAATAGAAACAGGATAAAACTTTTGTTAAATATTTACTAGATATTTATAATTTCGTTGAATAAGAGATGAATTAAAAACTTCACTCGTTTTAAATTTTGTTTGTGCATAAATTTTTGAAAAACAGTGAAATATTTCTAATAAACGGAAATCAAATTTACGGATACGATTCATACATAGACGATCGAAAGAGCATATTTACTCGTAATAACTCGTTTCACGAATTAGCGCGCACTTTTTCACTCTAATTTTTTCGCACGATCGAAATTAAATGGAAAACACGATATTTATCGACCGTTTAATCCCTGGTTTTACTCTTCCATTCCACTCTCGAATAGTAGCAATTTTGCAGGAGAAATTCGTGCTCTTTCTTTTTTTTTTTTTCATGAAATATTCTCGTATTCGCATTCCTCGAAAAGATTTTCTGAAAATTTTATCTCATCGTACTCTTCTTCTATCGTCTCGAGACTCTCCTCCTTTCAACCTTTCCCCTTCGAGTAATATCATCCACGATTCTTCTGTCTCTCTTTAATAAAGGAGCGCTGTACTGTTTCTAGTTAAGTATCTAGCGCTATCCATTCATTGGAATCCATCAGGGGGAAAGAAGAGAGAAAAAAAAGTTTCAGAAAAAGATCCCTTTCTTCAGTTCCTTGTTGGATACGCGTTTCTTTTCTTTTCTTTCGTGTTGCGAATTATTGTAAAGATAAATCGAGCGATGGAGCCACGGCAACATTCAGATTCTATTCTGTAATTAATTTTTTTCTCCATATTTTCTAATGAAAGGAATTCTTAATTAAAAATCGATACCGATTGTGTTATTGTAAAAAAAAATTGTAAAAATAAGCAAGAATAACGTCTTCAGGTTTTTATTACGTTAATAAATTTTCATCGTTGTCTAAATAGAAAAAAAATCTTGATTAAAAATTTAATAGAAATGAAACATCGATGTTTCGTTTAAAATTAATTAAATGAAATAAAATTCTCTTCTATAAATTTTTCGCTACTATTTTCTAATGATATAAAAAAGAAATCTCGATTAAAAATTTCGAACATTATCTATACAAAGATACATCTTGAATAAGTGGAATAAAATCCAGACTTTCGTTTCTTATATTTTTCTAATCGAGTTGAAAATTCTAGAATGATCGGCTGTTAATTTTTCTTTTTTCTTTTTTTTTTTTATCGAAGAGTTAAATTCGAATCCAATGAAACGAGTACCGTTTCACAATCGGAAGAGACGTGGAAAACATTCAGTTAGACGTGTTCGATACGACATCGGTGCATCGCCCTTCATCAACCAGGTGTGTAACGTCAACGCGAACAAGCTGAAAATTTGCGGTGCATTATCCCTGGGGAGGTAGCGATGGGTGCGAGTCGCTTCGAATACCAGTTCGATCAAATTCATTCGCTGTTGTTTATTATCAAAATTTTTCCCCTTTCATCGCTGCAAAAGAAAGAATTTAATTTATC
>NW_006263425.1:690385-690779 GCF_000469605.1 Apis dorsata
TTATATTTTTTCTCCTTAAACCTAAATAAATAACGTCAATGCGAACAGGCTGAAAATTTATGATGCTTTATCCCTGGTAGCGATGGGTGCGAGTCGCTTCGCCAGTTCCTCGATCAAATTCATATCGTTGTCGTTCCGATATTATCACAAAATTTTTCCCCTTTCATCGCTGCAAAAGAAAGAATTTAATTTATCCTATATTTTTTCTCCTTAAACCCAAATAAATAACGTCAATGCGAACAGGTTGAAAATTTACGGTGTTTTATCCCTAGGAAGGTAGCGATGGGCGCGAGTCGCTTCGAACACCAGTTGCTCGATCAAATTCATTCGATGTTGTTTATTATCAAAATTTTTCCCCTTTCATCGCTGCAAAAGAAAGAATTTAATTTATCCT
>NW_006263425.1:690842-693433 GCF_000469605.1 Apis dorsata
ATATTTTTTTTCCTTAAACCCAAATAAATAACGAACAGGCTGAAAATTTACGGTGCATTATCCCTGGAAAATTAGCGATGGGCGCGAGTCGCTTCGAACACCAGTTCCTCGATCAAATTCACTCGCTATTAATTTATCCTATATTTTTTCTCCTTAAACCCAAATTTTCTCCAAACAATTAACAATTGGATAAGATATTCTATCCTCGACGAGCAATTTTTAAAAGGATCCAAACGATAGATCGTATTCGGATAAATAATTAAATGAAATCACGATGTTAGAAACAAGAGATCTCACGCAACAATCCATCGCTACGAAGCGGTTGGCCAATGTAAAATGTCGAAAATGCCACCATCGTTCCTCACACGCGTGCGAGGCGAGGTGAAGGAATTTCAAGTGGCGGTGGGCGATGGCTCGCTGCCGGTTAAATGCAAACTTGTCCTGATGCCAAGTAAAGCCAATTACCGCATAATACCGCCGCCTCCGTTAGTCGCTCTTTCACTGGAACGCGACAGGGCCAGAGGAGAGACCTTGCCACGATTAAGAAGCGCGCAACTGGCACACCGTTTCTCCTTCATAATGCATGGGGAGAGGAGGAGAGAAGGAGGGGACCCCAGATTTTGCTCCAATTTGGAATTTGCTTTATTGCTCGTTTAACCGGGAATTGGGAAATTTAAGTGTATCGTGCTCGAAGTTGTGCAGAATTTGGGTCGTGTTGGGGTGGGCGGGGAAGTTCGATAATGAGGGGGAGAATCCGCTTAGAATTTCTTCGAGTTTCTCGAAGATTTAGAATACTTTGAGGATTTTAAAACTTTAAATTTACTTTGCGCGGATCTTTGAATTTTTTTTTTTTTTTCGAAATCTCTCAAGTCTTTCAATTTTCCAATTATATCCCATCTTCGAGTCATTAAACTCGAATCAAAATTTGGAGATTTTTCAATCTTTTAATCTTCCATTTGCGTTTCTTCAAATCTTTAAACTCGGCTTAAATCTTTGAATCTACGAATCTTCAAATTTACTTTGCGTGGATCTTTAAGTATTTTTTTTTTTCGAAATCTCTCGTCTTTCAATATAATTTTCCAATTATATCGCATCTTCGAATCTCCTTAAATCTTCAAATTTCTAATCTTTTAATTTTCCAAACCATTGCATTTCAAAACTTAGCAAAAATTATTGAATCTAATAATCTTCGAATCGTTTGAAATACCATATTCGTTAAATTTTCGAACCTTGGAGAATTTAAAAATTTTTTTAAATTTCTCAAGTTTCCAAATAAAAAAAAAAAAAAAATGAAATGGAACACACAAATCTCGCCGTCCATTGTAAAATTGTTTTCCGGTTATCGATAAATAAAAATTCATTCTTCCGTTCTGCCGATTCATTTTTCTTCCGAACGTTGCTGCGTTCGTTACGCTATTTATCATCCGAAATTCCGCAATTTCAGGAACTTTCTCAACTTCATCGGCTTCGTTCGTTTATAAAGATTGATCGGTGTGCAACGATCAGCATCGCCTTGTAGGTATGCTGAAAGAAAAAAATAAAAATATTCATTAGTCACTGTCCTAATATATCATACCTTTATCCAGAAATGTTCTGGCTCAGGGAATCATTTATTAAAACAAGCACACCTGAACCCTTTCTCGCCAAATGTCCCGCAAAAAAAAAAAAAAAAGCGAATTCAAAAAGCTTTAATTCACTGTTTATCCTTAAATGCATCGTGTTAACCCTTTGGCGAGATATATTCGTGCACTTTGATCGATATATGGAAATGGATGGTATAAAATATTATTAAAATGTGTAAATTAACGAGTCCCTATTATGTGGGATCGATTTAAATAATTTAAAATTTAAAATTTTTACAAAGATTCACGATATTTCCTTTGATTTTAAACATTAATCCAAATGTTAAAAGTAATCTGAAAAATAGATAAAAACGTTGCACGAAGTTTGAATTAAATTTAAAAATTGATAAAAATTACTCTTTATTATAGGATAGATAGATGAAAAGTTTTTCATACAATGAATATTCCATGTAATGAATTTCTAAAGATTTTAGATTTTAAATCTCATCCAATTTTCTATTACCTCTTCTTTCGTGGCCTATACGATATAAATTAGAGATCTTCGAATATTACTCGAAAGAATCGTCGCATATTTAAGAATTAAACATCCCAAAACCCCAATCAATAGAATTTTCTATACCCTTCCATACTTTTTCGTACCGATATTTTTGAAATATTTTCACTCGCTAAAATCGTACATTTAAAGATTTCGAAAATTTCGAAAGATCGATCGACAACTTCCCCTTCCCTCCCCCCCATACTTTCTATTTAAATTCCATTTAAATTTAAAATTTTCTTTCCACCACCCTTATTTACTTATTATTTTTCCAAATTATCCATCTTACCTAAATCTTCGAAACGCTTCTCGATCGCGAAATCGATATATTTCCATCATCGACGAGAATATTTTACAAAAACTTGGATCGAAACTCACAATGGAAACCCCAATATCGGTTCAAACCCAGCATCCTAGCGTGGAAACAACGGTACACGTCTCGTATACGACTCGTGCATTACCGTAATTTCTCG
>NW_006263425.1:694081-695621 GCF_000469605.1 Apis dorsata
TGCCGATTAAATAGCCTTTCGCAGGTTGGAAATTGAAATCCTGGAGGAACGAGCCGACAACGGGCCAGGATTAATCGATCTGTATCGTTTGCGTAATGCAACAGGCACCGATACGCGATCGAGCGTGAACGTAACAACGCTGTTTCCGATGCTTTCTATTCACTCGAGGCCTCGTTTCGAGCCTCGGGTAAAGTGATCGTTAATTTCCGCGCCGGTGATACCGGCCTATTGTTTCCCGTCAAAATATTCATCGATCAATAGGGGGGTAGAGGGAGGGGGGTAGAGGGAAGCGAAAAGGTAATCGTGCGATAAGCATAATAATTACGGCGCGGATGGAAATTTTCTACTCGAAATTGTTAAATATTTTTTTACTCGAGTGATTTGGGATTTTGAAAGGGAAATTTGCGAGAATTTCGATTCGATTCGAAAGGAAAGGAATGGTTTTATTTAATACGGGATTTCGAGTTCAAGAGTTTTCAGACACATCGTGGCGAAATTGAGGAATATTTATTTTTTAATATAGTTTTGGAAAATTGAGGATTTATATTTATATTTAAAGGAGGATTTTATTAAGGAATTCGCGGTATTATTATAAGGGATTCAAATATTTAAAGATATTTCAGAATCGAGAAGGTGTTTGCGAGTTCGAAAGTTATATCGATCTGTCTAAACTTTAACCTAAATCCAAATCTTAGAATATCCGCAATCTTCGCAAGCATCCTCCACTTCCTCCTCTTTACAACTCCATCATCAAACCACTTTCGCCGATAAACACCACGTTAAACTTTAATTTCTCTTACGGGAAAGAGCAACAACCATCCAATCAGAACCACCTCTCCTCGTGTTTCCTCATCGACATCCATACGCGTCCCTTCCCTTTCCCATTAAAACCCAGATCCAACGAAAAGATTAACTAAATGTATACCCAAACACGATCGAATATATACAATATACTCAAACATCTCGAATGATTCCACGCATCCTTTGCATCCCACCTCTCTCGACTGATGCTCGTAATTTTTGTGGAAACGAGGCAAGAACAACAAGAAAGAAGAGAAAAAGAGAGAGAGAGAGAAAAGGGATTGAAAAAAAAGGAGATAGGTGGAAGAACAAACAGTTGTGGTGGGTGGAAGGAAACACGGTGAGGGAGAAAAAGGGATGAAAGCGAGTGGAGAGGTGGGGAAGGGAGGAGTGAAACGGCGCGAAATAAAAGGAAGAACAAACGTAGTGTGCGGGAGGTAGATGTCATTCAATCTCGTTCATCCGGCCCCCTCGTGGATCCGGATAAAAAATATTGTTTTTCATTCCCTCCCCCTCGACACTTTTTCGCCCTCCCTCCTTCTTTTTTTGCTCCCTCCCTTCGAACGCGCCATTCCAAGCCAGGTGGGCGTCTCATCCCTCTCCCCCCAGTTTTTCGACGCCGGTTAAAAAATGGGTTAATGGCTTCTGTGCTTGGTCGCGCGTACGACCTTCGATTCCTGTTATCTTTTTTGATAAGGGATTGTTAGAGTTATTTTTTTTTTTTTTTTTTTTTTTTTTT
>NW_006263425.1:695805-703591 GCF_000469605.1 Apis dorsata
GGTTACGATTACGAAAGAGGTTTATTTGTGGGTTTCTTTTTTCGATCGAGGATCGTACTTGGAATTTTTTTTAGAGCTTTGAAATTTGAGAGGGTTCTTTTTGTTTTTGAAATCTGAGAATTTTGAATTTTCGAAGTTTCGAATTCTTGGAATTTCGAATAATCTAAAAACTTTGCGTCAAAACTTTGGAAGAAGTTTGAAATTTTTTAAATTTGAAATACCTTGGAACTTCGAATTCGATCAATTTTTTTTCAAACTTGCAAAAAGAAAAAATATAATTCACACGAATATCTAATATACTTTTCACAATCTTGAAACATTTTCCAACGATGGATCAATCTAGAGTGAAAAAAAAAGAGGTATGATGTAAAGGGTGTAATTACGATCGGATTAAAAAAACATGAAACTCCACGGTCCAAGCTAAACGAAATTTGCAATCCCTTTGCATCCTCTCTCTCAAAAGCGGTACAGAATTATTCACCCCAAATACAACACCCCCGCTTCCTCTACGAGACTTGAACCTGAAACCTTGAACCTGTTCGAGCGATACGTCAAGACTTAATGAAAGCAAAGTTGGAATCAAATCTGGCCGATCCACTTTGTCAGTTTCGCAGTGAAACTTAAATCGCGATTAAAGAGGAAGTTGTTGATTGAAACGGCAATCAACGCTGAAAATTGCTCGATTTTTGGCGACCGGTTTCGGATTTAATTCGAAACCCTCTATCAAAGGCCTGTATTATTGCCCTCCTCGTAACGAATATCGAATTAATCCGATCCGTGGCGCGTATGCATATAGGGTGTCTAGTTGCAAACTAGAAATGGAATAAAAATTGGAAAATCTGTGAAAAATTGTATTTGAAAGAAAGTTGATATATATATATACACGTTCGTTATATATTTCATTCAAATCGTATATAATTAAAATACGAATTAATGATTTTTCCATGCGAATAAATTAATGCTTTATAGAAAAATCGATTGCTATCTTCAAAATACGATTTCATTTAGAAAATGTAATATGAATCCTCGTGTAATTTTTATTAAATCTGTCAAAAATAAATTAATTACTCCGGATTGCGAAATCATTCACCATTTTCTCTGGATCATTTTTTCATAATTTTTCAGTAATCCGTTCGTAACTGGACACCCTATATACGTGGCGCACTCGTGGAGGTACACGTGTGGCTTATCCAGAGACGAAATTTTGCTAATTAACAGCGAACAGATCCTATCCACGCGATTGTTTCCTGATTTGTCTCGATAATAATATACACTAATGGATGTAGTAGGATCTTTTAAATAATTTAATCGATTTAATCGATTAGCGAGAGAAGGATTCGAAGAATTCTTTAATGTTATTGGATTGGATATCTTTATTTGATACGAAATTATTTTTTGATGCAATCTGAACGTTGCAAAAATGGAAAATAATGCGTAAATCGGATACATTGGGTTTAAGTTGTTGAAAATTGGAATGTTTCCCAATGATTATCGATAATTTTCGAATGTTGGACAGGAAAAATATTTAAATTGTTACATTTGTTGGATCATGAATGTAAATTCGTGTAGTGTTTGCTTGTTTGTAAATTGAAATGTTTCCAATTATGTTTGACAATTTGAGATTTATAAACGTTGAAGAGAAAAATATTATTTAAATATTTAAATAATTACATTTATGGCAGATTAATGTGAAAATTCCATTGAATTTAGATTACCTCGTGCTTGTTTTAAATTAAAAATTTGGAATAAATTGACTTCGATTAAAATCAGAATAAAGATATAAGAAAGTATCGAAATATAAAGGACGCAGTAGAATGCAAGTTTTTTTCTTTTTTTTTTCTACTGATTAAACTTTCCTTGATTTAATTTTTCCCTGGAATTTAAACTCCCGTAAAACCTCTTACTTCTCTCTCTAGACATGCTAACTTGTTAAATTTAATTCAATTTCAATCCAACTGAAATCAACCCGTGGAGAAAATCATTCAATCCCGTAAAAAATTTTAATTATTTTTTCCTTTTTTTTTTTTTATCGAAACCTCCAACATTCTCATCTAATTTATCAAAGAAGAAACGCGAATTTTCGTTTCGAGTTAAATTTTCAATTTACTTAAAACAATCGAAACGAATCCAAAATTTAAATTACTATCACTATATAAACAATTTTGACTTTCCACAAAAATTCTTAAATAATAAAAACTCATAATTGATTTTATTCTTCAAATATTCTTCTCAAATTACCAAAAAAAAAAAATTTCTTGACGACAAATTCCTATTAATTTTCATCTTCCAATTCTAATTAATCTACATATCAAACGCACTTAACATTATCTTCGTAATATTTTAAATCTAGAATTACTTATCTACGAAAGATTCAATGGAGAAAATAAAGGGAAATCAAGATCAAATTATTTCTCTATTATAAGATATTAGAAACACTTGTGTCGTACTTTAAGAGATCCTTCGTATTCTCGAACGTTAAATTTAATCCATAGACGACGACACGGGTCTCAATCGTGCAATCACTAGGTTTATTGGCTAAGGGCGAGAAGAGGGGAGGGGAGAGAAGGTTGAGAGGGGGTGGTGGTATAACGAATATTAAATCGCGCGAATGAATACGCGTTCAATTTGGTAATGTTCTCGTTTGTGGTATTATACGATGCAGGCAGGATGCGTGGTGGTGCAGCATGATTGCGTGCACAGTGTGTGTAACTCGGCGAGGAGGTGGGCGTAGCATGGACACGCGTGTTACATCGGCCATAACGCAAATACAAACCGAATTTGGCGATGGCTCACGACCCGTGACAGGTGACGTTGCCCATTTATTGCGATTGATAGTAGTGGACCCAAGTTATCCATTTAATAAACCGTCCGTAACTTGCAACGAATTAATTTTAACCGTTCTCCGTGATACCAACAGAGAGATTCGGGAGTAAAATGATTCGTCGAAGATGCTTTTCGTTTTCGATGGAATTAATTCGAAACGAATGGTCTTCTTATGAATTTTTTTTCTTTCGGGGAAAAGAACGCTCGAATTTTCGAGAAGAGGTCTCGATTATTAAATTCTCAGAGAATTTTCAATTTTCAAAATTCGAGAAAGGTACGAAGCTTCTTGAAGCTTCGATATCCCAAAGTTCCAAATATTTAAACCCTGCAAAATTCAATTTTACACAACTTTCGATCTTGCTTCGAAATAAAATCGAAATTACGAGTGAAAAAAGAAGAAGAAGAAACTTTCCTTTTCAAGTGATTCTTCTTCAACAATCATTCCTTTTCCTTTTCTGGGAACCGTCCTGAAGACAGTCGATCGTGAAAGGAACAGTAATTTCGCCCGTTTCCATTCTCCACACCCTCTTCCCTCCACCCTCCAAGAGAGACAAAGAAGAGTTGCCTTTCTTTTCACATATCGGGCAGCCGGTGGCGAAATTGAAAATACCTTCAGGTCTTTCTTCATTTTCAAGCGCAAGGTCTCGCCTCTTCATAAACCGTCGTGAATCGTTCGATACTGTTCCACTCCTCTCTCTCTTTCTCTCTCTCTCTTTTTCTCCTCCCTTTTGCTTGTTTGCACGGTTGTCGCGATAAAGAGGGGCCAGAGCCATTAAAATGATTGCTTTCTTCCCGCTCGAGATTGCTAAGTTCTCATCCATCCCTTCTTTTACACCCTCGCTGCTCTTTCCGTCCGTGGTTTTAGAATCGTCGTGTTACGCGAAATTGTTCACGATTGTACGATATTGAAGCAGAGAAATTAATGAATTCATTTTTCTTCTTTTGTTTTGATCCTTGCTGGATCATAGAGCGAAGTAATTTAGTTATTGAAGTTGAAACTTTTTTTTTCCTGAAATAGATATATATATATTATTACTGTAAAAGTATATATGTATTTTCATATTCATGTATAATTTCGATATTTCATTTTAGAATATAAATATATTTTATATTTCAGGAATATAAAATGATGGAACAATTACAATCTATAATAATAAATATACACAATTATTTTCTATGTATATATATAGTCTCGATTTTAGAATTAATTTAACTTTTTAATTTATTTTAATTTGTTTTTAAAAATGGTTTTAACATTTTAGCACGTATAGATTTTTGTTTTGCAATGAATCTACTCAAGGTATGCTTTAAACTTTACCCATAATTATTGTACTAACTTGACCCATATGTCCAATTACTTAAATTGTGATTTATCCCATCACCTTCATCCTCCTTTATGAAGTTTTAGCACCCTTGACATTTTCCCATAATTTCACCAAGATTGAAATTCTAAAAGTCAATCTGATACTGACCTGTATTAAACTCAAAATTGTGAATCAGGTTATATGTTTTGTTATTATTTATTTATTTATCTAAAATCAAATCCATTTTATGGTTACTGAATGATTGTATTATTGAAGTATCATGAAAGCATTATTTAATTCGTTATATTCTGTTTTTAAATCATTATGTCGAGTTTCAACGAAATTTAAATACCTAAAAAAAGAAAACAATTCAATATTTGATATTTTAAAATCAAATATAAAAATATATTCGTGTTACAAGTAAAATTGCTTCTTGTAAGAAGAAGCTAGTAAAAATATGAATTGTTGTATCTCACTTTTTTATTCGTTGAAGTATATCAATTTTTTTTTAATAAACGTGTAATATTCTGTTTTATTATCAATAATATTTGTAAAGAAGTGTATACGTTTACCGTAGTTTTCCACAAAATGATTAATCACGTTGCTGATGGATTTTGTAGGTGGCATAAATGGCGAACCAATTAGGTTGGATCAATCACGGCTGTCGATAATTTTATCATACTACAATGTAGATATTTTGCTGGTATCTTTTATATCTTTTTCTGATGTTTTTCCCTTGGAAAATTCTTCCCAACATTTATTCCATTGAATTATAATCAAAATATCATCGTACCTTTTTAAACTTCGTTTCGAATTTTTTGAATTTTGAAAGCTTTCGAAGTTTTCTCAGAATTCTCTAATTTTCAGAACCTTTCGAATTTTCAAAGTTTCAATTTTTCAATTTTTCAAATTCTTGCAATTCCGAATTTTCAGAATTCGGAAATTTCAAAATTTCTCAGCTCTCAAACTTACGAATTCTCCTGAAATGCTTTCAATTTTCTTCGATTTTGAATTCTTGAAATTTTAACTTCTCTCCGCAAGCATCGGATTTTCAGAGCTTTGAAATCTCAAAGAAATTGCACTTCTCCAAACAACGCTTTAACATAAACTTGGTTGACGCATAATTTTAGTCAGAGAACTGCTACGTTTAAAATACATTGTACAACATGGATCACAAACGACCTAGTTTCCTTGTTACCAAAAGATTAATGGGTTGTAATTTCCTCTAAAATATTAATTTTCGTAAAACAATAATTCGAAAAATTAATTATTTATTGTTATTTGCCCACAACAAACATTTCGTACAATCTGTTCCCTGTAATAGTTAATATTCGATCAGTGTGGCTCTAGTGAAAGATTTAATTACCATTGATCGATACATGGATCTACAATATTACTTCATTTTGACGAACAGGCGAGTGTACAAAAACCTGGAGACGTTCCTGAATTTGATGAACTCTTTTTTGATTGAACGTTACCGTTTCCATCTCGTTAAACTTTCAACGAATACACGTAATTAAGGAAAAGAAAGATAAAGTAGGGACAATTAGAGAAAGAAAGGAACGACTTGTTAAAGAATTTTCTTCTTTGACCTTTGAGAAATCTTTTTTTTTTTTTAGGTCTCTAAAAAGATGTTATAATTCTATTTATGATGTATAGAGTGAGATTTGAACAAAAAATTCAAATATAAAAATTCTGAAATTTGAAAGAAACACTTATCCAGTTTTTTTTTTAGATATAATTTAATCCAATTTTTCATGATAATCAATTTTTTTCTAATCATAAGTATCGTTATATTAAATAACACATGAATCTAATTAATTAATATACAAATGTTATAAATGTAATCAAAAAATTATTAAAATAACCTCACATTTTTGCATAATTTAATATTATTAGTTTTGACTTTATTTCTCAAGATTTCGATCCTTGTGTCCTTAAAACGCACAATCGTAATTATCGGTATTTACAAGTCGATCGTTAACCAATAATCGATCGTTAAATCGGTCACGTTAATCGTTTCATCGTCAAATTGCCTCGTAACGTCTGAACTTGCTACCCCATTATCGGTCGTGGGGAAATCGTTATGGAGGCACCAGGTCGGTGATCGATCACCATAGTTCTGTAACTGCGGCGATCGAGCAAGGTCGGAATGATGTTCACTCGGATAATTCGCCCTTAGGATTATATAGATTCTCTTCACGACCCTAACTGTGGATTCCATTGAAAATTTTCTGTGGCTCAACTGGACGCGCGTTTCTAAAGGAACGCGGTTAGAGGGGGCGAGATCCTGTGGTTCTTTCGCCCATTCTTCGAATTTTACGTTGTGGAAAAAGAAAATTCGTTCGAAGCGTTGTTGTTGAAAGAAATTTGTGAAATCGTCATTTTTTTCATCGTTATTTTGTCATTTTTGAATGAAGCGAATCGTCAAGGTTTTGAAACCTCGAAGTTTTCAAAGGAATCTTTGAATCTTTAGAGTTTCGAATTCTTTTTTAATTTTGAATTCTCCAAAGGTTTCCTCGAATTTTCAGGATTTTGAATTTTTAAAGTTTGAAATTTTTAAAGTTCCAATTTCAACAGAGAGACACAGTATTTGAAGATAAAATACAGATGGAGTTCTTTCTCAATTCTTTCAGCAATTCTTTTAAATTTAATCATCACGAAAATTGCGCGAAATTATACTTTATACAAAGAATTCGTATTTAAAACGTGTGCAGAGCTATTATTTATCGCGGTCTATTAATACAAGAGTCGTCCTCTCCATCTTTGGAAAAAAGATTTCCCCTTGCAAAGGGGAAATTTTATATTGTTTAATAAAAATAAAAAAATGTAAGTAATTGCTCGCTAATTGCAACTTATTTAAATACAATATTCTCGTTTAATTGCGTTTTAAACGCGTTGCTTCATTTTTCCTAAATTTTCCTCGGTTCTTTTTCTTTTTTCGCGAAACAATAACGAGCCTTTCAACCTGATTTTCTCCACGTACGTATATATAACACGATACAAAACCGCATTATCGTGATTGATATAGCACGCGCCGAAATACAATTGCCCGAAAAGTGCCAATTTTCGTCGAACTTATGGTGGACGAAATGCGAGATGCGATCGCGGATCGAAAGTTTAATTGCAGCTTCTGTTTGCTTTAGGGCGGGCAAATTTCCACAGAAAATTGGGGCGCTTGTGTGTGACCATTTGATTTGCGAGTATATATATTTTTGATATCTCTTTTGTGGAAAAACACGCAATTTTGTCGTTATTTCTCGATAAAAAAAAAAAAAACATTAAACGAAGGTTAATATGCCACTATAAAATTTGACGGAGAGTATTGCGAAATTAAATAAAATATTTCTATACGAATTTAAGAAAAAAATATAATTTCACGTATCTAACAGAGAAAAACAATAAACTTTCCTATCCTATCGATCTTTTAAAATTAATTAATATATTGCCATTCTTAGATATTTGCAAAAGAAAACAAAAAAAAATATCCAATATAGACTACAATTATGATATTCGAGAAATAAAATCAAATCTCTATTTAATCACTATTCCTTTGCCATACAAAAATTATCATCATAAATCATCATAAATCGTTCGTGAAATGCTTCGATCCCTCGTTTATTTTTCCACCACGACACGAGAGAGAGAGAGAGAGAGAG
>NW_006263425.1:703806-708937 GCF_000469605.1 Apis dorsata
TCATTTTGAAATATTCACGGGCGAACAACAAATATTCCACGACTTACTCAAACTCTCCTTTCTTTCGAGCGAATTGTTATACAACGGTAAGTAAGTCGTTCGTTATCGCACAGCTTGCCTAAATATCTTCTTTAATCCGCGGGCTTCATCGTTCCACGGATTAAGTGGAAATTCGTTGTTTCGTATGCAAGCTTTGCAAGCGTTACGGAAGTTGATGCATATAAGTAACCGTATCGTGAAAAGCCAGTTACCGTATTAGTCGGCCGTATATGCAACGATGTATGTAACGCGTGCAAGATTATTGCACGTGACAATAGGGTTGGTATTAGTGGGCGCATAGCACGATCTGCTTGCCTATTCATAAAAGAAAACGCGCACAAGACTCTTTCTTTTTTTCTCTCGTCATCGCTTCGTTGTATCTTTCTTTTTTTCGCATACATATTTTGTTCCACGTTTTCATGTCAATATTGGTTTTTTAATATTGTATTTATTGGATATTTTTTTTCCCCCGTGAATTTTTATATTTTTTTTTTTTTTTTGAAAATTCCCCTTCGAAATTGAATTTTATCGAATTATCATCTATGTTTTGTTTTTTATAATATTGTGTTTCTTTTCTTTTTAATATATTCGAATTTCGTATTCTCACAGATTTTATATTTTACAATTTTTTTTTTTGAAAGCACAATTATCGAAGGAATTGTCACTTTCATATTATTTAAACGATTATTGCCAATATTTTCTTACGAATTGTATTCGAATATAATCACAATTCTCCTACGATATAATTGCTAAAAATTATAATTCACTAAAAAATCCATACACTTTTCTCACCACGAACAATTACAATTAATAATTACAAATTCAAAATATCAAAAATGCATTATTTTCATCGCGTAACTTTTCACTTCGTTGCACGAAACGTATACGCTTCTTCTCGCAAAATAACGAGAAAGTTGGAAAACGGACACGAGTTGGAATTCGTTACATTGTCGAAAAAGCGACAACGTCTGAATTTACCCGTGCTCAACATCCGATCCTGTACAATCCTGTCCATCGAACGAGAAACGAAGACACCGAACCGTTTGTTCCCGATATGCAAATTTCGATATCGTCCGGCCGCGGTGGCAGAAAAAAAAAAAAGAAAAAAGAAAAGAAAAGAAAAAAGGGTGAACGGCGAGAAAAGAGGCGGTGGTGGCCGGGTTTTGCGGGACCGCGAAACGATCGATATTCAAGTTAATCGGCGCGATATCGAGAATTTCAAATTTTTTTTCCCTACCAGTTAAGTATCATCAGTGGATCGATCGAAAGTTTTCCACCCTCGTCGAAGGTGGAAACAAAAGCCATTTTATGGAAATTGCTCAGCCACCGAACAATGCCCGACTTCGACGAGCAACTTACTCTTTTCTTTCTCTCTCTCTCTCTCTTTCTCTCTTTTCTTTTTTCGCGATCTCGACAGGTGAATGGGTCTCGCCGCTTTTCTGCCGATCGAACGAGGAGGGGGAGGAGGAGGAGAATTATGAAAAGTTTTTCCGCTATTTATGAGCGCGATGATGGAAATGCAATGGTGTCCCTTCCCTTGAAAAGAGGAAGGAAAAGAGGATGCGACTCTTTGTCGAGGAGATATAGAAACGAAGGTTTTCACACGAGGGAAAACTTCTTCGAAATGATGAGTTGAGGTTTTATAATATTATTTTTTCACCGAAGGGATGATTGTTCGTGAAAAAAATACGAGTCGAGAAAGGGGGGTACTTAGTTCTTTTTTTTGAAAATAAATGAAAGTTGGAAGCACGTACGATGAAGTTTATTTTTTCTCTAAGGTGTGGAAGAATTTTCTGGAGGAGGAATACGTCGAGAAGGATGGAGGATGAAGTTTTTTTTTATACGAGTCTTTTGGAAATAATTTACGAAATTATACGCGTGATTTAAAGTTCTGATTCACGGGAAAAATAGTAATTAAAATAGTTTCGTTATATATTTTATTCCCTGTGTCGATTCGACGAGCAGTCGGACGGAGAAGATTCCAAGTTAAACTATTATAATTGTTCAACTTTCTCGAATTGAACTGTTTCAACGAATTTTCCATTTGACGGAAACTATATAATAAAATTTCAATCGGTATGCGATGAATTTGTAAAATCAAAATCAATTTCTAACTTTTATAAAATTTTTGCAAACGTGTCGTAAACTAGAAGAGTAATATCAAAGAAAAAAAAATACGTACCTAATTATATAGCAGAGGAATTGTATTATTTCATTTTAATTAAAAAAAAGTCAGTCGTAAAATTCAAGTTATTTTCAACGAACAAGAAAGAAACAAAAAAAAAAAAGGGAAGAATAGAAAACAAGCAAAATTCCTCTGGGTGAATATATTTCTATGGAACAGAAAGAAATCAATAAAGAGAGAGAAAGAGAGAAACGATTTATCTATATATTTAATTATTCGAAATCAAATTGTGTCTCTCGTTTCAATTATTTTGCACGGACTCGAACTCATAAAATCCAAACTGATTAATCGAACGGATAAAAGTGTACGATCAACGGAATCGAAGATTAAAAGGAGAGGGAAAGATGAAGGAAATAGAAGAGACAAATAATGTATTAGATTCGTTCGCTACTTAAGTGAAGTGCAAATCTTTTTTAAGAGGAAAAAAATATTAGAACAAGATTAGATCGATATATATGCATATTGTACTATTATTCAGATTGAAATTTTTATAAATACAATTTCAGAAATTTAAAGATGTGTCCTTTCGTTTCGTGTACCGGAAATATTAAGCAAAAGAATTTTTCTCACGATGTTCTTCTTTGATGAAAAATTAAGAATTTTGAGGAATTCAAGAGATTGAAAAAAAGAATCTTAATAAAAATTTTAGAAGATTTTATAGTAACTTTTGTTTTGAATTAATATTATAATATTAATAATGCTTTTCTTTTGTTTTTTAATGAATATTCTTTAGTGAAATTTTGTGAGACTAGGAATAAGATATTGTTTCCCATTATATAGGGAATCACCTCTACTTTATTTCCCCTTGCATTCTGCATTATTAATTGCATCATTTTTCCACTCTTTAACCAAAATACCATCGATATATATCGAAACGATATATCTCAGCCTTTCTTAAGCAATTTGTTCTCTTAATGTTTTAACGAAGAAGAGATTTTTTTTTCCTCCCTTCGTTAGGAGAAACTCGAGAACTTTGCGTTTACAATGATATTTATGGATAGACTTACCTTAGTTGGGGTTGATGTCCTATAGTCTAGTCGATAAAAGTTTTATTCCCCGCTATAGTTTTCTTTCTATTTAACCTCTGTTCTATGAGACACAGTTTTCGCTGACAGATCAGAGAAAAATATTTTGGAAATATTTCTCAAATTATTATTATTAAAAATCTCCTTAATCTCTCAGATTCGAAGCGTTAAAAATTTTTCAAATTTTCCAAACGCGCCCTCAAATCACTCTAACCCCATTCTTTCACTATTGTTCCACTAAACTTGAATCACTGCCATTTTCCGTTCCCCGACATTGTCCAAAATTCGATAGTTATTTTTAGTTCAATTTGGTCGCGATACGATCGCACGATGAATTTCTTTATTTACAGCCGTGTTAGCCGCATATTTCAAACATTATCTCGACCTCGTTCGTCGTTCGAGCGTGCGGCCAGATATGGATATAGGAGCGAAAAGATTCGCCATTCGAAGATCAAAATTCGTTTCCGTGGAACGATCTGAAAAATTGACGTTTCAGAAGCAAATCTGATCAATTCTGTTCTAAATTGTTGAACCAAGAAAATTCATTTTTTTTATATTATTCCATTACAACGAATGTTTATTTTTTCAAGATGCGATAAAAACGAAAAAATAAGCCCGTAACTCGATGATTATTTTCGTTCAACTGGTTTAACATTTCTGAGTCACCGTGCAGAAGTTTTTATTGTAATCAGAAATATTTTCTTTTCGAATATAAAAAGAGTGGATGTTATTTCAACTATTTTTTTATTAATCTCTGTTGTTAGAAAATATCTGTCTTCTTCACTTAGCGATTACTTAAACAGTTATTCTGAAAACAATGTTAAATTATATTTTTTAAATAATTTAATTACTTTTCATTTTTCTCATTTGTTCAAAAATTACCAATCACTCTATTCATCTACGATTCCTCATTCTTCCATCCCCTCGAAAATAGATCGCTCTGATATCAAGTTGGAAAGAGCCGACAATTCGTAGAAAAATTCAAAGTCCCTTAAATAATCCTCGACAATTGTCCAAGCCAAGTAAATTTACGTCCAATCTTCCCTCGATGCACTTCTCAAAATTGTTCGATCATCTGAAAAAAACTTGTCAAAAAACTTCAGAAAAATCCAAACTCTCCTCGTTCCACGTTCAATAATCATACTCACCCTTCTTTCACCCTTCTTCAGCCAGATAAATTGCTGATTGGATTTCTGCATTATCGATCGAAAGGGGTGGCGGCGATGCATCAATTCGTTACGAAACGATGGTGAACGAAAATGGGGTGGGCTTAAAGGTTTTTTTCATCCTCCACTCCGGCTTAATGGTTTAAAGAGAAGGGTCGTGCCGCTAAAAAGGAATAAAAGCGTGTAGTTTTGGAGGGAGGGGGAGGAAACTGGACACTTTTGGAAACGAAAAAGCGCACACCGATACTTTGGACGTCGGATTAGAGGTGTCCGACCTGCCACCGAGACTTACTACTTTCGTGGAGTAGTGGATTATCCGTCTTGCGAAAGTAACTCGTGGTGGGAGCCTCGACTCGATCGCCGTGGAACGTTTCCCCTAGGATTTGGAAAACCTCTCGGGAACTAGATGGTTCTTTCACGTTATTGGCTTTTGTTAATAATGGACAGTTTGATTTTATTTTCTTTCTATTTTTTTTTTTTCCTTTTTTCCAGAAGGTGTGGCTACTCTAGTTACTTTTCTAGTTACTTTTAAATTTGCCACCGAAACAGATATTTATTTCGTTGGATTTGAGGCTAAGTTGAATCTTTCGATGAATGAAATTGTTTTTATTGATTTATTTATTTATAGTTGGATGTGTTGTTGAGAGGATGCGTTGTAGAAAATTTCTTTTTGTTATGGTTTCTTTTTTATTGATTTTTTTTTTTTTTTTTTTTTT
>NW_006263425.1:709198-713559 GCF_000469605.1 Apis dorsata
AAGAGAATCTTCTCGCTTCTTGGAAAATTCTTTTCAATTATTATCTGGGTAAGGAGCAAGTTTCGATTTAGGACAATAAAAAGAATTGCTTTTTTCGGTCATCCCCTTTAGGGGATGATAAACTTCCTGTTACATTTTGAAAACGAGGAAGAATTTTCAATTTGAATTTTGAAAATGTAATTTACGGGAGAGAGAGAAAGAGAGAGAGAGAGAGGATTGGATGGATTTTCCAATTCGAAAAACATTTTTACGAGTTTTCATTTTCAAATTGTCTCTTCTTTGCGATTAATACGGCAAATTGAAAATAACGTTTACGCGTAAAGGGATTTTTTTTTTTTACTTATCTTGCCATCCAACTTTTGAGAAATAAAGTAATACCTGATTAAACGTTCGCACGAATGGATCAAGTTAAAGAACCACTCAATTAAGAAAGTCGATTTGTCGTGATTAATTAATGCTCGCGAAAGGATGGTGATGGCTCGTGAAAGCGCAAAAAAGAAAAAAAAAAAACGATATTTATTGCATCTCATAAAAACAGAGACGTACAAAAGTCAATTGAAGTAAAGTTCGAATAAATGCGTGAAAGAAAAAAAAAAAAACGATATTTATTGCATCTCATAAAAACAGAGACGTACAAAAGTCAATTGAAGTAAAGTTCGAATAAATGCGTGAAAGAAAAAAAAAAAAACCCTGTTAAAACAAAGGCAAACTGAAACAATTTACCTCGAATCCGTTGCANGATTGCACGTATAATCGAGCAACAAATTTTCCATAAGGTAAATAAAATAAATTCTTCAAGTGATTTGAAATTTTTACGCGAGAGAAATATTTTAATACGTCCCTTTGTTTACTTGGAACGAATAAATCTTTCGATTATCATAATAAAATATTAATGTACACGCGTAGAGTGTAATATGAGAAAGAAGAATAAAGTTTTTTTCGTACCAAGTTTATCGAGGAAAATTCTCTTTCACGCTAATTGGTCGATCTATGGTTGATTGATTCAACAAGAGGAACATTGAAACATAATCGTAAGAAAACTGTGACAACAATAATTACATCAGATATCAGGATATGACAATTATGAAAAAATGGGAAGAAGAGGAAGACAGAAATCCCTGAACGAATCAGAGATCAATCTTAAAATTTGGATTTAATCTAAAACGAAGAATAAGATGATTAATAATAAATAAACGTTGAACATGCGATAGAAAGTTGATTAAAATAATTTACTATTTCATTTCTTTATCTTGTTTTAATCGGTTTTGTTCATTTCACAATTTTTTTCTTATTTTTTTTAATTTCGTTTTGATATTTTTCTCCCTCTTTTTTTTTTTCCTCTTCTTTTTTCATCTTTACTGTGATAGTATTTTTTCAATTTCACTTTTCTATTTTTCTTTCTCTTTTTTTAATTTCGCTTTGTTATTTTTTATTTCTCCCCCTCCCCCTCCCTCCTTGTAAAAATATTTTGTCTGCACGCATACAACATATTTGTCTGTCGAGATTGAGATTTTTATTTCGAAATTCAGTTATTTCGGTCGGTGCAATTATAAGAAAAATTATGCGGCCGAGATGCAAATTTAAGCGAATGCGGTTGATCCCGATTCTGCTGCAAATTAATTAGAGGGACGCATCCCTAAGTTACGTCGAAATTAATTGAATTCGAATTGTTCGATAAAGTCTGTTTAATATAACGCAATTACAATTACTCGATCAGCATTGTTCGCCCATTGTTATTCGATTTATCGATCGTTTTCCGTATTCTTCCACTTTTTTTCCAAATTACCGCAATATATAATTTATATAATAAATATCCTTTCGTTTTCTCAAAGTCGAACAAAATTTATTTCCACTTCGAAAAAAAAAAAGGAACTTAATTTCAATTGGTAGAAAAAAATAAGAGGAAGAGTTATCGATCTAAAAATCTAAAATATATATTGCATCGTGATATGTGTTTCTTTTGGAGGAAAGGAAATTTCACTTTTCAACAGAAAAATAAAAAAAGTTCACTCCTCAGTTTACAACAACCACTGATCGAACGACGATGAACGCTGCGATGCTCGTTGAACTTTGCCCTATAATCTACGAGTAAACAAAGTTCCCGATGAAATCTCGCGTGCATTTATCCGCAAACACAATTTCATATGTTTCTTCGTTCTAGAGAATCGAAGAAAATTGAAATTTCAATAAAAAATATTGGAGTAAAATATTTGGTTACGTGGCAATGGATTTAAATTCTTGTTATTTTACTTTTCTTTCTTCCTTCTTCTTTTTCTTCTTTTTTTTTTAAAAAGAGAAACGAGTCAAAGAAAATCTTCGTTATTTGCTCGATGAAAATTCTATCTTCGGCTCCCTAATTTTACCATCGGAGAATCACGTTGAAAAGGAAGTCTAACTGATGAGCTCGGTTCGTCTTTCTTTTATCTCTTCTCTCCCCTTTATCTATTCAATGATATAATAATACCCTCGTGCCACCCAAATTATTAGAGAAAATTTCTCTTTGAACGCCCATTACGTTCAAAAATAATCGTAGAGAATTGTACTTTTGCTATTAGAAATTTATATATCAGATAACACGATCGTGATGATACAGATATTATGAAGTTATACCTGTTACGATTAAAATATATCTTGAATTGAAAATTATATATTTTGAATAGATCAATGAAAAAAAGAATATTTTCTTGTTGTTCATTTAAATCATTATTGTCATATTTTCCAAATTCCAAATAAGATTGCAAAAATCCCTCTCTCGAAATCCAGAACCACTTTTATTTTCTCTTAACAACCAAAAAAAAAAAGGAAGGTTCGTTTTTCCTACGTTTCAAAAATGAGAAGCGAAAAGATCGGAATCGAAGCATTCCGAACTTTTTATCGCCATTTTTTTTTCTTTTTACGATTATACGGGTTAACAAGTGCAACATTGGCCAAACGACGATAACTCAACAATCTCGAGGAGGACGCGGAACGAAATTTTCTTCGGGGTAATAAAGCCACCCCTTGCTCGTTCTTTCCTCTTCCTCCTCCTCCTCCTCCTCTTCATCTCGCTTCTCGCCGTAATTGCGCCGGTGGCCCTGGCTATTTATCGCCGGCCACGCTTCACCGACGTGTACACAGAGAATGGCTGGGAATGGGATAAAGGAAGAGGCGAATATCCACGAGGTGGAGAGGGGGTAGGGTAGAGGAGGGGTAGGAAAAGGTTGTGGATGGAATCGTTGCACCGAGTTGTATGAAATATAAATTAGATTGGCGGTCTCCTATGACTGGGGAAAGTCCACGCTTCCTTTGTACTCATCGTGACTCATCGTGTTTTCTTTCGTTCTCGACTCGGGGATGGATCGAGTTTTTCTTTCTTTCTTTCTCTCTCTTTTTTTTTATCCCCTTTCCATCGACGAATCAAAAGAGCCGTGTCGATTTTTATTTTCTCTTATTCGCGTTGTGGCGTGTGATGGAACTTTGTGGTGTAATCCAGTTTTTCTTTGTTTCAGATTTTGTGTGTGGAAGGGAGAGAATGGATGGAGAATGGATGGAGATATTGTTTTTTTTTAATAATAAGATTCTTTTTTATCATTTTTGAGTAGGGATTTCTGTGAGTGAGTCTTGTTCGTCTGTGATTAAAGAGACAGTTTTCAGGAACTCTATATTCTCTTCTGGGTGTAACAAATTTCTTGGGAAATTTCAAATGGGCGAAATTACATTAAAGTACAATTTCTGAAGGGTCTTTGCCCAAGCTCTCTCATATATTAATTATATTCTCTGATCTTGGCAGCTAAGACATGGGTCTTGTTAGGTAAGCCTTAAGGCTCATTAAATCACTTATAAACATTGTGCATACTTGCTGCAATCCACTTCTATTTGAGTTTCGTGTTATATATGTATTATTTGCATGTATTATTAATAGGAACAAAAGCTTAGTTTGGATAAACCTTTTACATGTTAAAAGGTGTACAATTTTGATATATATCAAGAGGTAGTTTATTGATTGTGGACTTGGACTATGTAGGATTTAATTTTATTTGAAAATTAGATTTATTCGTGCATTAATTATAAGTCTTTGAGGTAATCAGATATTTTTGTGATTAATTATTAATCTATTAATAAATCTCGGAGAAAATTCATATTTTTTTCCACCTTTTTCTCTTTGCAATATAATATTATTAATACATTTAACAATTTTCATTATATAAACGAAAAATAAATTCGTGCTGCATAAATCTTTAAACGATCCCTTATCAGATAAACATTAAATTTCATTTGACATTAGTTAAGTGTTAAAATAAAATCCGTTTGACTTTGGATTAACGTGTTTTATTACTCGTAGATTTCTCGTCAAAATTAAAAAAACGAGAGAGAGAGAGAGA
>NW_006263425.1:713665-719355 GCF_000469605.1 Apis dorsata
CGATATTTCGAAACGAAATAGAAATAATCGCGTATCATACGGTTTCGAGTCGATATGTTTCAAGTGCATGCTCGATGTAAAATGAGATGAAAAAAAAAATATTTCTAAGTTTTTTTTTCCTACTTATTTCTGCATTTTTCTCCTCCTTTCCTTTCTCTTTCTTTCTCTTTTATTTTAAAATAAAAAAACGAAAAGGATCGAAAATTAGTCGTGATTTTCCATGATCAAAATTGTTTTGTTTCATTTCTCAAATTTTCCAAATTTTCACGTGCATTAATAATTGTCATTATCGGAAAAAAATTTTCGATTTTCGATTAAACTGGTTGTTGGTGAATTGATTTCTAGAACGTGAATTTTAATTTAGAAATATCTGTGTAGGAGGGGTTTTAATATGTTGAGTTTCTGGATAATACTAGGATAAAAAGGTCTCTGTTAACGGTTGGTGAAACGGTTTTATTAAAACTGGAACAAGCTGTAATAAGTTGGTCAAACAGAGAGATTATTAAATATATGTATATAGTTTTCTATATTTTTTTTCTTCTTCTTCTTTTTGTCTTCCTGTAATAATTACGTTTTTTTTCTTAAGATAAGCAATCATTTATGTAACTCAGATACTTCTTTCATCATTGCAATTTAAATTAAATTTCTGCATTGTTTCGAATTTTCTTCGAACTTCTTGAATTATCGAAACATCCATTGTTATTTTCTTCAAAGTTATTCTCTCCAAGAAATGGAATATTGTATTATCATTCTCGTTTGAATTCCTATAATGTTTCAAGTTTCCAAGTTATCGAATTTCCATTATTAATTTTGATAATACGATAATATGATTATTTCCATCGATCTTTGTTCTCTAAGAATTTATTGGTCACATCGACTCAAACTAAGATGGAAAACAGGAATTCGATTGGTCCACGATGGTTGGCCACATTGATTGGTCGATAATTGTATTTTCCTTTCCATTGGAAGCCACATTTTCATCGCGATATATCAAAGTCTGGTTTTGAAGGCCTCGTCGCCTTCTCCGATTCACTTTTCGTCGATAAAAAACCGGAAAATCATTTTGATTACATTCGTTCTATAATAATTGTCCTATATAGACCGCAGATTTTTATATAATATATATTTTTAGATATATTTCATATAAATGATATAAATATACAACGTTTGGCTAAATAAAAAATTGTAGAATTAATCTAATTAAACTTCTAGAAATAAAAATATTAAAATATTTTTCCAGAAATAAACATATTTATTGCATAATTTATTTTAGAACTCTATTAAAACTAAAAATTTGAATCGCTATAACTACGAAGATAATAATTTTCGGCCAAAAAGTGAACGATCATTAGAATCGCGAAACTTTTTTTTTTTAAAATATTTTTTCATTTATCTTGATACGACTTCCGGTTTCAGAGATATCGTCGTGTAAAGAAAAGGTAATTTTTAATCATTCACCGTAAACCTATTAAACTCTATTAAAATTAGGGAAACTTTGAACCGCTATAACTTCGAAGATAATAACTTCCGGCCAACGAACGAAAGATCATTGGAAGTGCCGGTCCTTGCCCTTTAAAACGCTTTTTTATTTATCTCGATACGATTTTTGGTTGCCGAGATATCGTCGTGTAAAAAAAAGGTAATTTTTAATAATTCACCGTAAATCTATTAAACTCTATTAAAATTAGGGAAACTTTGAACCGCTATAACTTCGAAGATAATAACTTCCGGCCAACGAACGAAAGATCATTGGAAGTGCCGGTCCTTGCCCTTTAAAACGCTTTTTTATTTATCTCGATACGATTTTTGGTTGCCGAGATATCGTCGTGTAAAAAAAAGGTAATTTTTAATAATTCACCGTAAATCTATTAAACTCTATTAAAATTAGGGAAACTTTGAACCGCTATAACTTCGAAGATAATAACTTCCGGCCAACGAACGAAAGATCATTGGAAGTGCCGGTCCTTGCCCTTTAAAACGCTTTTTTATTTATCTCGATACGATTTTTGGTTGCCGAGATATCGTCGTGTAAAAAAAAGGTAATTTTTAATAATTCACCGTAAATCTATTAAACTCTATTAAAATTAGGGAAACTTTGAACCGCTATAACTTCGAAGATAATAACTTCCGGCCAACGAACGAAAGATCATTGGAAGTGCCGGTCCTTGCCCTTTAAAACGCTTTTTTATTTATCTCGATACGATTTTTGGTTGCCGAGATATCGTCGTGTAAAAAAAAGGTAATTTTTAATAATTCACCGTAAATCTATTAAACTCTATTAAAATTAGGGAAACTTTGAACCGCTATAACTTCGAAGATAATAACTTCCGGCCAACGAACGAAAGATCATTGGAAGCGCGGGCCCTTGCCCTTTAAAATGCTTTTTCATTTATCTCGATACGATTTTTGGTTGCCGAGATATCGTCGTGTAAAAAAAAGGTAATTTTTAATAATTCACCGTAAATCTATTAAACTCTATTAAAATTAGGGAAACTTTGAACCGCTATAACTTCGAAGATAATAACTTCCGGTCAACGAATGAAAGATCATTGGAAGCGTGAGTCCTTGCCCTTTAAAATGCTTTTTCATTTATCTCGATACGATTTTTGGTTGCCGAGATATCGTCGTGTAAAGAAAAGGTAATTTTTAATAATTCACCGTAAATCTATTAAACTCTATTAAAATTAGAGAAACTTTGAATCGCTATAACTTCGAAGATAATAACTTCCGGTCAACGAATGAAAGATCATTGGAAGCGTGAGTCCTTGCCCTTTAAAATGCTTTTTCATTTATCTTGATACGATTTTTGGTTGCCGAGATATCGTCGTGTAAAGAAAAGGCAATTTTTAATAATTCACCGTAAATCTATTAAACTCTATTAAAATTAGAGAAACTTTGAATCGCTATAACTTCGAAGATAATAACTTCCGGTCAACGAATGAAAGATCATTGGAAGCGTGAGTCCTTGCCCTTTAAAATGCTTTTTCATTTATCTTGATACGATTTTTGGTTGCCGAGATATCGTCGTGTAAAGAAAAGGTAATTTTTAATTGTTTACCATCTCCGTCTTCGTCGCTTACTCGGATCTCTCGCTCGCTTCTCGTCTCACTGACCTATTCCAAACTCCAGACAAATGACAGACGCGATTCTTAGAAAAACATAGTACACATTTCCAGGAAAAAATGTAGGTCAGTAGGTCGCGAATCCATTTATAATATCCGCTCTATCTTTGAGTGCTTATATCTCGGCAACCGATTGAGATATCGGGATAAAACAAAAAGCAATTTCAATGGCATGATTTTCTCTATTTCCTAAGTAGGTTTTGTTGATAAAATTGTTAGTTTCTTCTTACAATTTTTACGTGAAAAATCGAAATCTCATTTGTGATTGCGTGAACAATGGTTTGCTTTTGTAATATAAAATACACAAGAGAATAATTTAGCATATGTTTTTATATATTATGATACATTTTCTGTACATTAATGGTAGAATGAATTTTAGCTACATCAGATAATCTATAATCTACTTATCACCCTTTCGTTCGATTTATTGATATTTTTTATTACTGATTTAAACGATGCGACACCTCGTTAAGGCGCTGTCCAATTAGGATCTTAAATGGCCGGTTGAAGTTTTAAATTGTTATTTATAGGAAATTGCGAATTACGTGAAATAACGCGAAGAAGCATGAATTATGGGCAGATGGTTCTGAGCTTAATTTATTGCTCGGGGTTAGGAAAGATTGAAAGTTGTTATTATTTTACAAGAAATACTTGTGTGGATATAGATTTGGATTTTTAAAAAACGAAAAATATATGGAATGAGAATAATTTAATAATGATTTTTGTTATGTTTTGGAATTTGATCATCGTTTCTAAATCGGAAATAGAATCGAAGAAAAAAGAGTAACTAAATTTGGCAAACAGATGCCACGAAGAAGCAAACTTCTTTGGAACAGCAATCTTTCATGCCAACTTCGTCCATAAATTTGAGCAACTTGCATTAATTCACAAATCTAACTTGGACAAAAAATTGAAAAGACTTGCAAACTTGTACTGCAGACATCTAAAGTTTCCGTTCGAAACATATTATTCTATTTCTATAAAGAAAGTTTTTCTCAAAAGAAACTTATTCTATTTTTCAATATATTCTACGATATCCTATTATTTAATTAAAATTCACACAATAGTAATATCGATGAATTATTTTATAAATTTTAATTAATAGATTCGAATAAGTAAACTTCTAAGTAAATGGAATTCTACTTCAGTATTCTAATTAATTCTAATTAAACAAACTTATTTAATTCTCAAGTTCGAATAAATTAACTTGTCCTAATCCAATCCAAAGATTTCATTAAAAATTCCTTCAAACTTTAATTGTAACTGATGGCAACTTTTTCAATTTCTTAATTGTAAAAATATCATAATAAATTATATTATTTTCTATCTTTTGATTTATAGAAATTCTATATAAAATCATATAGAATATCAAACGTAATTATAAAATATATACAAATTCTAAAACTTTGAGAATTGATTTCACTCTTTTTAAATGATTTTCAGTAAAAAAATTTTCACGAATCTTTAAAAACTATCAAAAATTGAAACAAAATAAGTTGAAGAAATTTTCAATTATTTTCCCTATTATATTTTTCTTAGATAATTTTGTATTTGAATAAACTTTGAATCCTTAAAATAAATATATATATGCGAACTTTACAGGGTCAATTAACTTTTGGAAACCCTAAAAGAAAAGTCCCAAAAGAAAAGTCTCTCAAAAAATATCGTTAAAAACACAAGGGCACAGATTCTCCTGTGAGAAAAACGCGCTTCTTGAGCACGACTCCACCGCGAATTCTAACAAACCATGGCCTTATAAGGCCTCTAATTGTCACGCAAACTTTCGCCTTTGTATACACTCTATAAAGAGCCGTTTAAACAGCGGTACATCTCCACTCGACGACTTAACAAGCGTCTCGCGAACAACGAACAACGACCTCGAGTTCGAGGGTGAAACTACGAGGGGGTTGTCTTGTTCGTGCTAGCGAGGAAGGTGGCAGAAAACCGTGGAGCAGGCAGTTTTCCAAGTTCTTCCAATATCGATCGATCAACGACTAAAGGAGAGAAAAAGGAAAAGAAGAGAAGAAAAGATCTCGAAAGGCTCGCGATCGCGTTTAACCTTGGGATAGGATCGAGAAGAAGCAATTTCGAAAGGGACGGTTTTCCCCATTTTACCCTTTACTACCCCGTTCGTGTGCGTATATACATATATGGGACCCCCGTAATTCGTCGTTTGTCCTGGGATTTCGTACCGCTTTTCGGATCGAGTTTCGAGTTTTCGTTTAAAACGTGGCTTAATTTGTGGTTTTGGAAAGGGAGAGGGGAGGAGGATTGATTTGTTTCTTAGATTGAGTTTGACGAGGAGAGGATTAGATTGATCATGAAATAATTATTTTCATTGTTGCTGATATTGGAGATACGTTAATTTCTATTTTTTTTTATTAAATTTTTGAAAAATTAAAAATTAGTAAAGCTATAATATATAATAGTAAAAAAGTAAATATATATAATATATATATATATATAATAATATATAATACATAATAATATAATAATATATAATAAATATATAATATATAATATATAAATTTATTCAACGATTCAACACAAAAAAATTTGTAATTTTTA
>NW_006263425.1:720056-727074 GCF_000469605.1 Apis dorsata
ATAATTATTATATGAATATTATATGAATAATATAAATAATATAATATAATTATATAAATAATTGAATTTTATTTATATTATTTATATTATATTATATTAATAAAGAATATTATATATGTTAATAAAAGAAATACGAATAAACTACGTACGATAGATGTATACCGTGCCGATGCCTTTGTTGTACTAAGCTCGCAATGTCGTGTCGCGCGCCGGTTTAGTGGAAGGGGAATTAAACAAAACAGAATCGAAACAGCGATCACGACTCAGTTTACATATAAACGTACGAGAAACCAGTCGCACCTTTATATATATACTTACGTGCGAATATAAGAATATTATACGAATATAATATTTTAATTTCTTTTCGTTTAAATTATAATTTAAGTTTGTTGTTCAAAATACATTACACATCTGTAAAAAAATATAAAAAACGCACACGTATACGTATACGCTTCTTTTATCCCGCGAGAAAGATAAACGAAAGGAATCAAAATCAAATTAAATTACAAATGTCAGCGAATTTTCTTAATTTTCTTAATCGAAACAACTCGGGACAAGGATACTCGGCGAGATTAATTCGAATTCGACCTCGAATAAATTTTCCCCCAACCCCTTATATTCTAAAGTTTGAATTTCATGAAACTTTCATCCCTTCCACCCTTTCACGTCACGTCGCGACATTCACGGATCGCTTGTGTTACTCTCATTCTGATCGCATTCGACTCGCCTCCAATCTGTCTCTCCCTCCCCCTCCCCGACATCAGAGAATTTCCTCGGTGACGGAAAAGGGGGATTCGATTGGAAGCCACCGACACCCCCGACTCCTTCCTTCTGATTCTCTCTGTTCTACGATATGCCTCCAATGTGTGCGCAGTTCCTCCACCCTTTTCTCTCTTTCTCTCTCTTTTCCTCTCTCACGCTCGCCAATTTTTCTTCGTTCTTCTCGTTCGAGGCGCGCATGCCGCTTCTCGAAAATCCTCGATCGACTCTTCCGCTTTTTCTTTTCTCGCTGTGACGTTCCAACTTAAAAAAAGACGAATTCCATTCGACTGGCAATGTTTCCTTTAATCTCATTCCTTGAGGATGGATACGGCTCCTAGTGTACAGATACTTTGATAGTGGACGGACGTTTTTATCTTGATCTAAGATAAATTTTTTCCTAGAGCTCGGTTCGAATTCAAAGTGAGGTTTTTCTTCTCTCTTTCTTTTTTTTTTTTTTATAGGGTTCGATTCCTCTCGGAGTGATTCATAAAATTACGTAGGAAAAGTAAGAATATTTTAAATTTTTCGTTCAAAAGGAGAAGAGACGAATTTTAAAAATGTCAAAATTTTTAAAATATCTATGGAGATTTAATCAGTTCATCGCTTCGAAGAAAATACCACCTTATTGTTTCTGCGACAATTCATCCACCACGATAGAACGATAAAAGCGACGAATCCACGTTGAAGTCTCGAAAGAAACTGGATGGAAAACAGGATTACCTTTATTAATTTCTTTCCATCTTTTTTTCGAACAAAGAGCCATTGTATTCCCAAGAGACCTGACAATTTTGAGCTTGGCCAATACACGCCAGACGTAAAGAAGAAATCACGGCTGAAAACGCATCTGATTGAAGAATCGTTTCTTTTGTATCGATTCCCTCCCTTTATCGTCCGCCATCGCCCTCTTTCATCCGTCTTTCGTCCACGAACTTGAAGCTTGATCGAATTTCGCCCTCCTTTTCATCCTCTTTTTTCCCCCAATTTTCTTTCATATCGGTTGTATGGACGTTAAAAAAGGCGAGGCGCTCATTCTATTCCCCTGTAACCATGAATAAAGAAACGATCGTGGGATTTACGATTGTCGAATTTTTATCGTTCCAAGGGCTTCTTCAACCACGATTCTAGTCTTTCGATAATTTAACTTGTTTTTTCTTGTTTGTTATCGTTCATTGTTTGAATAATAATAGGGACTTTTTTCTAGGAACATTTGTCTTTTCTTTACTGTTTAGAATTCTTTAATTTTTGAACGAATCTCTTCGCAAACCTATCCTCTTGTGCCACGTTTATCAGTGATCTCACGCGAATTTTGATTTTCTAGCTATTTTAATATATAAACGTTTCTTGCATCGAGTTTTATTTCAAAATTTCTTACATAACGTTCCATTGATAAAATCATCTCTCACAAAAACAATGGCCTACAAATTACGTTCAATATCCTCAATATAAGAAAAGTTTCCAATTTTCCAATTTCTAATGTTACTCGTAAGAAGAATTTGATAGGGAAAAAAAAAAATGTGCATAGTTTTTCATCCTCGTCTCGATCCGAAAATAGAGCTTCCTAGGGAAATTTGCATCATTACCATCGATCTCCCTGTGGAGGAGATCGAACGGAAGGAATTTTCGCAAAAAAGTTATACGCTCTTCCTTACGGCCCATTACCTCCTCTTGGAAATATTCCATCGCGTCAGTTGCCACTGTCAAAAATGTAAATGTCCCCAGCCGGTATTCACGAAACGATTTTAAAAGCCGGTATCACGTGGATAACGTGGAAGCTCGATCGGTAATGACGACGAAAGTTGTTGATGAAACGGAAATAGCGGTGGCCAAATCGCGCCTGCAATCGTGCCTCGAGTTGCATCTTGAATGCGCCTCGTTCATGCTGCAAATCGTGGTTACGAAACTGACGTGCACTTAGACCGGTATTACCGGGACGATGGAAGTATTTTACACGTGCTTTACGCGTAATTTGGTTCTGGAGTAAACTACCAAAACTGATACCGAATTACGGGTAAAACACCCGTAAAATACTTCCTCTTGGTATACTGCCATCCTTGGTACACGTGATTCTTCCAATCGATAAATCGATCTTCTTGGAGCACCAGCTTCAATTTTATTTATACACGAGTAAAAGTTCTGTAAAATTCTTGAATTTTTCGATGTACGTGAAGGTTTTTTACGATGTTAGAAGGTTTTGATTCGCTTCGTAAATTTTTCTTCCATCCAATCGGAAAGAATATTATTGAATTGAATTGTAATTCTAATTGAAATAAAATTCGTAAGAAGATAGATCTACGAAGAATTCGTCTTGAGAAAAATTTTTAAATAAGAAAAACTCGCGAAGATTTTTAATCGAGCAAATTTGAATTTTAGATTTATGTAATTATATTAAATTATCAGGGAAATATCGAATTTTTTACGATGTTAAAAGGTTTTGATTCGCTTCGTAAATTTTTCTTTCATCCAATCGAAAAGAATATTATTGAATTGAATTGTAATTTTAATTGAAACAAAATTCGTAAGAAAATAGATTTATACGAAAAATTCATCTTGAGAAAAATTTTTAAATAAGAAAAACTTGCGAAAATTTTTAGTCGATCAAATTTGAATTTTAGCATTAGATTTATATAATTATATTAAATTATCAAGAAAATAAATTATCAAGGAATTGTAATTCTAATTGAAACAAAATTCGTAAGAAAATAGATCTGTCTACGAAGAATTCGCCTTGAGAAAAATTTTTAAATAAGAAAAACTTGCAAAAATTTTCGAGCAAATTTAAATTTTAGTATTAGATTTATGTAATTATATTAAATTATTAGGGAAATATCGAATTTTTTACGATGTTAGGAGGTTTTGATTCGCTTCATAAATTTTTATTCCATCCAATCGAAAAGAATATTATTGAATTGAATTGTAATTCTAATTGAAACAAAATTCGTAAGAAAATAGATCTGTCTACGAAGAATTCGCCTTGAGAAAAATTTTTAAATGAAAAAAACTTGCGAAAATTTTTAGTCGAGCAAATTTGAATTTTAACATTAGATTTACGTAATTATATGACATTATCAAGGAATTGTAATTCTAATTGAAACAAAATTCGTAAGAAAATAGATCTGTCTACGAAGAATTCGCCTTGAGAAAAATTTTTAAATGAAAAAAACTTGCGAAAATTTTTAGTCGAGCAAATTTGAATTTTAACATTAGATTTACGTAATTATATTAAATTATCAAGGAATTGTAATTCTAATTGAAACAAAATTAAGAAGATAGATCTGTCTCGAAGAATTCGTCTTGAGAAAAATTTTTAAATAAGAAAAACTTGCGAAGATTTTCGAGCAAATTTTAATATTAGATTTACGTAATTATATTAAATTATCAGGGAAATATCGAATTAGATGTATAACAGGGATTCTCTACTAAACAGAGAAGGTCTCGAAACTGTAATCTCTACGTAACAGATGTAACAACGTTCAATAAACACTGATGCATCAATATTTGCTGCTTGGCTGATCGGTTGTACTACATTCAAGTAGCATAGATTTATCTTGTCGCATCCCCCACCTCGAGACGTCTTCAAATTCAATTTATGTTATGTCTGACAATTCACGCGTTTTATTTACACTATTCGCGCTGACATAAAAGTTATTGAATGAAAGGAAAATAAATAACTATGATTGGATCGATTTTTACGCAATTTTAAATTGCATCGAATTTTCTTCCAATGATATTTCTATTCCAATAATACTATTCGATTTTAAATACACGTTTTTTAAATAAACAAAGCACATTATTCGATTCAACCTAGTTTCTAAAAATCGATCCATTTTTCGCACTCTTGGAGGGGAAAAAATTCGAATCGAGTATTTATCGAGCTAATATTTACTCGAATTTCAGACTGTGGCCCGCGATATCGTTTGTAAGGGCCATCTCTAACGAGCTTGATAACCCTATCCTAACTGTAATCAGCACCAAGTTGTCGCCAATCAGCCGTTATCAAACAACCTATGAATACTCATGTCTCTACCACCACATCGCGGTTCCTCTTGGTTTGCGCACATGGTTTGTTTAATCACAACCATTTCTGCTCCCTTTAACACCTAACGATTCGTTTCATAGAGGAACAATCTCCACGATGATTATTCGAACGCTTTAGATTTTTTTTTTTTATCTTCGAATTTTTATTCGCTTTCGTTCCAATTAAGATGGATTCGTCATGAAAGATAATGAACTATTTCACTTTTCACGGGAAAAAAAATATTGGAGCTAATTCTAATACTTATCTATGAAAAGGAAAAAATGATTCTGGAATATAAAAGAATTAAACGTTTCAATTGAAAACTGAAAAATTGGTTCGTTTTAACGCCACGTTGGACTGTTTTTGATCGGTTCGCTGCTCTAACAAGTGTCATATAAAAGAGAGACGGAAAGAAAGACAGAAAGAAAGAGAGAGAGAAAGAGAGAGAGATATGAAAAAATACAAAAACGAGAGAGAATGCGTATGTAAAAATGTACCTTCCCCCCATTTCTCTCTCCCCTGATTAAATCGCGAGAGTACTCGTCCAAGTTGAAATTTATAACGCGTGAAATTGTCGTGTTTCGTTGTCGTTACATGGACGCAGAAGCAGCGGCGACTGATAAATCGGACGGTTTTTAGCCACGCGATATTTATCGTTCCCAAAGGGACGTACGTTGGATCAACGAGCCTCCGTGGAATTTTTTGCCCGCCATATTTAAACGTCTCGAGCTTACGACTGACTCCCCCCCTCCTCCTCGATTCGTTTTCTTCGACAACGAGTCCATTTCTCTTCCTGTCTAATTTTTAAACGTTTATATTCTTCATTCGACTGTATTTATTTATTTTATTACATATTCTTTTATATTTGATTTTCCTTTCGACTTTTAGTTTCATCGTTCTTTTTCTTTTTCCATTCCACGATTCATTCTGTTTCTTACACTCATTTGCTCCACGATTTTTATTCACGTTTTTTTTTTAATTTATTCTTTTATCTGTCACATTCATCTGTCCTCGTTCTTTCTTTCTTTCTTCCTTCCTCTTCAATTTTTCAACTTTCTTTTTCTGTTCGTTACCCAAGATCTTACTTTTTGCACTTTCTTCAATCTAGATTTCTATTTGTTTTTCTTCAAACTTTCTCCTCGATCTTCGTGTTTTAAAATTCTTCTCTTGTTTCCACGTCTTCTTTTCTTTTTCTTTTTATTAGAGTAACAAACACGAGTGACGCGAGAATTAATAATAACGATAAAAAAGTATAGTATATTCTTTACATTTCGTATCGTTTTTCATTTGACACCAATTCTCAATTATCGTTTTGAATATCCGATACAAGTTTCGATACGGTACGCGAAAAAATGCTCGATCCAAGTGGATTTGTTGTCGGCAAACTTTCGTAGACGATTCGATTCGAGGAGAAGAAAACAAGTGCACGTGGCAAATCCGCACGGATATTTATTCGAAATCGATTGGAATCGGGGGGGAGGACTGTTCCAGACTGTCCAGAAAATCACTTTTTTAAACGCGTTCGCGATTCATTTCCGCATTTTATTTTCGCTCATTTCCCTGCGAATTCTCGAAATCCAATTGAAAAAAAATTGGCCACGTGCTTTTTTTTTTTTTTTCGGAAACGAGCTCGAAATTATTCCGTCCGTGTAAACCGGTCTGAATTGACGACGATGCGGCGCGAAACTTTTACAATTTAAATGTTTAACGAAACAAATAAAAAATTAAAAGGAACGAGAAGAGAGAAGAGGTAGATTAGAAAATTCCGTGAAAGAACCAAACTAACCAAACTAAATTCTTCTATCTTTCTTCCTTTTAAACTTATCATCGCTAATGGAACATTCTAATTTGAAATAGAATGGAATAAAATATAAAATTAAGAATCCCAAAAAAAAAAATAATACATCTCTCAATCACCCGAACAAATTTCTTTTAATTGAATTAAAATGAAGATAATCAAATGGATTTCCAAGAGGAAAAAGAAAGGAAAATAATCATCTCACAAATGACCGAGGAAAACACGGTAAATAAGCTCCGTGGTTATAGCGGTTGAACAACAGTTGCAAAAGTTGGAAAACTGTTAGGGACAAATTCGCTTTGTGTCGTGCGAACGGGCCAAGTTTAGGCGGAGCGGAGCCGAAATCGGCCATCTTCCGCCTCTTTGTGCGGGCAAACAACGAATTACACGAGCTAGCAAAGGGAGGAGGAGGAGGAGGAGGAGGAGGAGGAGGAGGAGGAGGA
>NW_006263425.1:727819-736709 GCF_000469605.1 Apis dorsata
TCGAGGTCGAGGCCCGGAGGCCGCGTGCCTTTTCCGCCCCCGGAAATTCGACCCCTTATTCTCGTACCTCATTTACCATGCGCCGTTTCCCTCAAAGACCGGTAAATCTCCCTCGAGGTTGTGCGCCGAGATTCGAATCGAAATTTCTACCGTTTCGAGACAATTTTATGGATTTTTTTTTTTTTTTTTCAAAAAATGTAAAACGTTTTCGTAGAAGTTTTTGAAAAAAGTTTTAGTTCGCTCGAGGAATTATTTTCGAGGTGGAATTTTCGGTGGATTTGGAAAGAGTGGATCCTTGTGGAAGAATTTCTTTTTTTTTTTTCAAGTTGGAATATTTTTTTTTTCTTCTTGCGATCGAAAGAATGTAAAAGGGTGTTCGAATATTTGTACGAAGATATGACGATTTTATATTTATAGTTTATTGATAGCCAACTATTCCTCTCGAACCGGTATTGAAATTTTTATACCCGAGTCACGAACGAAATCCTATCTCTTCTTCGACATCTATCGAATTCGGTGACATTGTTTATATTGGTCGGGATCACGATGTGTGTAAAAGCACAAATCGTACAAATCGTGGACGGTTTTAAAGGGTAAATGGACCGGTCATATCATAGTTTTATCGAGAAGGAATCCAAGGGACGTATCCAAAGCACGTATCTCGTTCAAGAGATTGGGCTGGAGTCCCAGCATGTTTGGTGAAGATTTACTCGTATTAATATGGAAACGAGGCTGATTCTCGAACGAAACCGAGAAGAATATTTTTGTAAGTTTTCGATGATGGCCGAGAGTGGAGAAACGAGTAGCATCGTTGGAGAAATTCAACGGGACGAAGTTTCGCCTATGAATTTATTTACATATTTTTGAAGAAGACAAAATAGCGAGAAAATTTCTTCCTTCGAGAACACGATGAATCCTCGAGATTTTTATCATTGAAGACGAATTCTACAATGCCGTTCATTTTACTTTTATTTCAAAATAAGGTAATCATCTTTTTACAATTAATTTATTAAATTAACAAATATTTCATTATACTTGGAACTTCAAATTTTTTATTAGATTGGACGTGACAATTTTTTACTTTTTCTAACAAATTCGAATGGCAATTTTCTTCACGAGTTCATTTTTACCTTTAATTCTATCGTAAGAGACGATCTTTGGAAAAATATTTAAACAGCATAGAATTTTGGAAGCAGAGAAACGGATATAGATGACGAAAGGTTTAATTGCCAGGTTTCAAGGGGATGTCATATCGATTATACAGTGACTGCTAGCGACAGCGAGACTTCCAACTGATCCAATCAATAACAAACACTATCGTTTGTGGATGATGGAAGAATTTTTCCTTCTCGTGTGTATTTTTTCTTTTTGAAAAATAGTCCATAGTCTAAACCCAAGCCCTGTTTCCGGTTTATGAATACTCGACGGGGGTGTTTTCGAAGCTCCTACGATTGTCGATTCAATCGACTTTGTTTTTCTTTGTTGTTCTTTTGCGGGAACAACGGGAATCGCTCGAGCGGAAAATGGAAATTCGAATTTTTCCTCGACGATTCTCTATAGGGAATCGGTGGTGATTTATAGGGAATATTTCAGAATGGGCTAACGAAGCGTAAAGTTCTCCTCCCCCTTCCATTCCATTGGACGTGTTGATGATTGCAAGATATGTAATAAGAGTATTGTGAGTTTTGGTGGAGATTACCGACGATTTCATTCACCTCGAATAAATTGCGTTTCACGAGTAATAATATTATTATATTATTTAGGCGGACGTCGCAAAACGGCCTGAAATTACGATATTAACGTTTCCTCCAAAAGGTGTTGTACGAGCGTAATCGACATATTGATTCGCGCAAACGTTTAATAACCGACAGTTACTAATTAATCCGTATAACGAAGAATTGTACCTGGGATACTGCCTATGGTAATAGCCATGAAACGATAATATCAGTTCTGATCTTGTATTAACGCGTTAATTATCCCGCGATAATCGATTTTATTTGAAAATATTTAACAATTGAAAATTGAAAATTTTAAAAAAAATGTATTTCATTGTCTTACGCGATGTTAATTGTTATTTCTTTTTTTACAATAATTATCGATAAATATTCAACATTTCGTTTCAAGTTAAATTCAAAAGTCTCTCTTAGATCGATTTTTTCTCAGAGAGATTAAAATCAAATACGATATGCTAGTCGCTAAAATCATTTCTATTTCATTGCAAATTTACATCGATCGAATACGAGGCGAAACATTTCAACTTTATGTCATTTCCAAAAATAGGAAAAAAATAATACTCGAGTCACAAATATTCAATTAATTATATATCAATTATAAATTTGCATTGATAAAAATATTCTTTCTATTCACGTATTTCAACTTTGTAGATTTTTGAAAGTAATATCCATTATTCGATCCAATTCAAATTTCCTCGAATCGAAAAAATTCTGATTCTTCGATCTTTTTTAGGAAAGATGCCTTTCATCATTGGATCTCTCAATTTCATTTATGAATCGGAATTAACCATTATGCACGGTACATGTTATCCTCTACACGAAGTATATTCATCGCACATGACACACACGTGGTTTATTCCACGAGACGAAATGAAACGAGCGCAAATAAGTTGGGGGAGTTAGTTGAGACGCGGTGCGGTCGCTTTGGGTTACTGGGTCGGTCGACTCTCGATCCCTGATCCAGAATTAGATAGATACAAATGCTCGAATCAATATCATCACGACCATCGATCCTCTCTACGGTCTTTTAGAAATTTTCCTCCGGGAGGCGGTATTTTCCTTCTTGAAGACGTTTTCAAAGGAAATATTTGTGTAGAAAACGTTTCGACTCTTATATATTTGCTTTAACTTTGCTTAACTTGGATATTAATTGAAAATTACGTTATAAATCGTAATCCAAGAAATAAACTGGTATAAAGTATAGTGATAGCGATGAAAAATGTAGAGAGATTAAATTTTAAAATATTATTGAAATATTTAAAAAATGGTGAATCGAAATTGTTTCTCCTTTAGATTTTTCTTTTCTGTGCTAAAGAAACTAAACTGAATCATTTTTCTTTTGAAGTTTTTACTTTAAAGTTTATACATCCTCTTGAAGGGGATTCAGGGGAAATATTTATAGAAGGATCTATGGAGAAGGAACGGATTAAATTAATTTCTTTATTTTTAAAAAAAGGTTAATTAACATATATCTTGTGCGAGAATTTCTTCTTTCATTCATCAATTTTTGATTTTGAAAAAAAAGAGGGAATTATTTCTATTTTGCCCGAATCTTTTCGAGAAAGATATTCAATCCAATTATACGCTTTCTCGTGCCCTCTAAGTAAAGCCAATCGATTTCTATCTTCATTTCTTAACCCTGTGGCTTCTTCTTCGTTGACGCAAGTGTCGAAAATACACACGCGAACTCACATCTTCGATATCATCGATATTTTCGTATAAGGAAGTCACGTGTTAACGCGTTGACCGCCATGGAGGTCGTCGCAGGTTCACCGAATTAGAATCAGTTGATGACGCTTTGGGGGTCATGATCGATGATGATCGAATTAATTTGTATGGAAAAAAATAAATAAACAGTTATATTTAGTTACATTTTAA
Source organism: Apis dorsata (assembly GCF_000469605.1). Classification (NCBI taxonomy): domain Eukaryota; kingdom Metazoa; phylum Arthropoda; class Insecta; order Hymenoptera; family Apidae; genus Apis; species Apis dorsata. Next base: position 731,431 of record NW_006263425.1, read on the forward strand.
AACATGTAATAATTTTTACCAATTTTTTAATTATATCCGATTTCTTTATTCCCAATATCTGAAAAAAAGTCTCATTTTAAGGAAAATCTCTAAAGTCTATAACAGGTTATAATATGCCCAGTTTCCAAATGTTATAAATGTATATAATCTTAAAAAGAGCAAGATTGAAAGAAGGACGTTAGAAAAATAGGATGGAAAACTGATTATTCCGCGAATTATTTGAAAAGTAACATTGAACGAACGTTAATTTCTCACTTAAATTTCCTTCAATCATCGTTCTGTCAGCTTTCGAACGAGATTCGTATAATTTTCTCATCGGTCGCTTTATTTGAATTTGAAATTCGCCTAGGGGCATAGCCGGCCATCTCCTTTCGTTGAATATATAGTATTCGATTCGGGTGGAATCGGGCGGAATCGGATGGAATCGGACGGGATGTGCGATATTCATGTTTTCGCACGTACAAACGATAACGCGCGTTGCCTTGATTATCGCCTCTATCCGATTTACCAGCCAATCACAAACACGTTCCGTTTGAATGGCGGTTGATTTGAAAGGCGATCGAGTCAATCATAAATTAAGTTGTCCCTAGGAGGACAGCACTTTAATAATCCTGATTAGAAGACTCGATAGGGATGCGATGTACTGGATGTGACGTCTAAAGAGGGATGTTTGAAAGGCTCTATCATCTTTGAAAGGAGGGAGGAAAAAAATTGTGTCGATGAGCGAGAAGATAACACGTTCGGGGTGATATCGAGGATTTTAAAATTCGAAGCGTGATCGAGAGAAAATATTGCAATCAAATCTTGAAGTTTTTCATTTCGTTATTTTAATTTCCAGATTTTCCAAATTAACAATTTTTCCAAAAATTTTCAAATTGTTAAATCTTTCATTACATCTTATGATTTTTAATTTTTTCTTCATAATATTCTAAATTGAATTCTAATTTTTTTTTTTAATATCGACGTCTCTGAAAACGTATTTACATGATTATAGGAACCAAAATTGATGTCTTACGATGCAATTTAATCGCATTAAATTAATGCACCAATATTACTATATTATTACTATATTATTCTATCATAACGTTTTAACCAGACTGATTATCCCTTTAATACTCTCGTAACAACATACACTGGCCTGTTATGAGGCCGTTTTGCCAAAAGTGGGCCGCAGAGTTAACGTCAACCTGTTCGCAATCCATATTTCGTATATGTTCGATGGTAATTGCACACCTGTCGTGTTGTGCCGCAAACATGATTGTCCAGACCGCATGGCAAAGGACACTGGTAAATCGTAATATAACGTTGAATTTGAAATTATGATACAAATTGATAAAAAATTATGATCTCTTGTTCGAAAAGAAAGGAAATTAAAATTATACAGATCGAAGAATGTTTGTTGTAATTGTTGTATGGAAAAAATTTTTTTATTCGATTTCAAATTGATTTCGAAATTAATTAATTAAGATTTACCAGATAATCATTGTGCAATCTTATATAGATCTTTTTTCTTTTCCCTATTTTCAATTTTGGAATTAATAATTTTATTTCTTCGCAGCTTTTTTATCTGTGTTTGTATATTTGAAGCTTTCGATTCTATCTATAGAGGCATTTCATTGCCAATAAAAATAGAGAACGTTTCCATTCAGCATGGAAATTTAGATACTTGAATATTTGCGAATTTTCAAATTTTTCAAGCTTTCAAGTTTTTATAACCTGCTCGTAAATTCCAAGTTTTTAAATTTTTCCCAATTGATGATTTTTTATCGTTCGTGAGTATATTTCATTGGCATTATATATATATATATATATATATAGAATTCTAATATTAATGGATAGTGCGCAACATTCCATTTAGTATGGAAATTTAGACGTGCTTTTTTCGAACATTCAAATATTCGAGCTCTTAAATCTATTTCTAATTTTAAGTCATTTATATTTTCATTCATGAGTATGTTTCATTCTCGTTGAGAATCAATCTTAAACTTTAACATTCGACGAATTTTTAGATCTTTAAATTCACCTGCTCTTCGTAAATTTCCAAAATTAATATTTTTATCTATTTCAACTTTGACCAATATACAATATATAATTTAACGCGAAAATTTTTTTGAACTCGAACATTTTTAAGTTTAAAGATTTCAAAGACAACAAAAATTTCAATTTTAAAATCTCAAAATTACAAAATCGATAATTTGTAATTTTATCACAATTCGCAGACACGTAACAATATTTTATAGAACCCGATGAAAGAAAATTGAAACGTTTTTGCGTTCATTTATCAAAAAAAAAATTAGCTTTCCCTCCCGAAAGAAAACTTTCATTCACCTACGTGGAAGGTCGAAGATGAAGAATCCTTCGACCCGTGTCACCAAACAAAGATGAAAGCCCGCTGTGTCGACGATCTTGCCGAGATATAATGAAGCACTTGCGGTTTACAAAGGTATTCGACATGATATCGTATCGATCGGCTATGAAATACGAAACAAAGATGCTTTGTACTTTATAACATCGTTTTCATAAATCTTACTTCTACGATGCATCTTACGATGTATACAAAAATTTTAAGATAACGCGATCGATTTTATGAATATGTTAAATTCATTGCTTCCATTGTTTTCGTTTGATAATATTTATAGCTGAATAAGATGGATTTTTTTTTTTTATATAATGCAAGTATATCTTATAAATTTATATCTTTAAAATTCATTGTTTGAATTCATTTTAATAACATGAATTTATATATATATATTTATTTTTTTTTTATAACAAGAGGAAGAAGTTAATTCTGTGTATATATTTGGTAATTTCATCTGAGAGTTCCTTTGAGGGAAATCGAGAGAAGATGGAAAGTTGAAAGATTGTTGAAAGATTAAAGGTAAATATAAATATCATATGCATGATTGTCCGTTTGATGAAACATTTTTTATGTATTAAATAGAGGAATATATACAATTATAATTCTTCCCTCAGAAGAAATTAAAATGAGGGATGAAAGTTTCAAACTCTTTGACGTTTTCTAATTAGTTATAGGAAAATTTCTTTTGATGGAATTTCAAAAGTCAAAGAATATGAAAGTTTATATAATTTATAAGATAAATATTTCTGTTTTAATTTTAGAAATTAAACGTTTCTAAGCACGTTTCACGATCGTAATAAATTATTTTTTTCTTTCTTTAAAAAATATTGACACGCAATTAGCTTCGAGTCTGGTCAAAATATAGTCGTGTTATCCCTCAAAGATGTTTGATCAAACTATTAATTAACTTTTTAAAAGAAGAAGGAAAGAAAAGAATTTTAAAAGAACGAGGAATATCAAATGAACATCAACGATAATTTCTACGAACGATTAAAAGAAAAAAGAAAGAAGATGAAGAAATAAAGATCCATTAAATTTAAACATTTCTTACTAAAGAAATATAATAGAACTTTGTTAATATTTGAATAATAGAAATACTATTTTATCGAATTCATTATTTTGTCCCTTAGAAAATAATTATTTAAATATAATAAAAATTGATGATCTATTTCATAACAACAATCAAGTGATTTATAATTAAATATTATATGATTCCAAAGAAGAAGAAGTATATCACGTTGGAAAAAAAGGAAGAACGACAAATATACAATTCGTGTTAAACTTTAACATGTTACGTGTAAAAAATATTTATAACAATAAACAATTAGAAGAAGAAGAAGAATATTACGTTGAAAAGAAAAAGGAAGAACGACAAAATTTGGATAAAATTCGTGTTAAACTTTAACATATTACATCTAAAAAATATTTATAACAATGAACAATAAGAAGAAGAAGAAGAATATCACGTTGAAAAGAAAAAGGAAGAACGACAAAATTTGGATAAAATTCGTGTTAAACTTTAACATGTTACATGTAAAAAATATTTATAACAATGAACGATTAGAAGAAGAAGAATATCACATTGAAAAGAAAAAGGAAGAACGACAAAATTTAGATAATACAATTCGTATTAAACTTTAATATGTTACGTGTAAAAAATATTTATAACAATGAACAATTAGAAGAAGAAGAAGAATATCACGTTGAAAAGAAAAGGGAACAACGACAAAATTTGGATAATTTAATTCGTATTAAACATTTAACACGTATATTATGTTTATGCTACAGTACAAAGTATTGATTTCACTTCGTTATTATTCTACGAATACTTACTTGATATGACGAAAAAATTCATCACAATTCTACCAATCATCTTCGACCTATATTCGAAGTGAAACGATATAAATAACATTGCGCAGAACTCAACGTGGCTAGGCATATCTTATCAAAACATCAAAACGATAACGCAAATGCATACGAAATCAGGGAACGAGAAGCTTTCCTCTTCCCTTTTTTTTTTTTTCCCTTCTCCTCCCCCTTGGTTCTTTGGCTGGCAAACTTCCCAACAGTGGTAATGGACGATCTGTGTCGGACACGACATTCAATTCCTCCACTGTAATTACGTTCGCGGGTACCAAACCCTGAGTTTTTACGATGGCGAAACGTGGTCCTAATTTCCTCCTGTGGATCTGCTGCTTTCGAAGGCTTTTCATAAGTGAACCTGATGATTGTTTAATGGAACTTCGGGACTTAACTTTTGAACCAACTTTTCCTCCAGATCGCAACTATAACAATATACTTCGATACACTCCTTGGCCAACCTTAATAGCAACTCTAACTGTAGACAATGAACAGTTCGAGTTCTTCTCGTTCAAAGGGGAAAAACAAACGAATTCTGACAACTTTTGTTCTTTGATTAATTTTTTATCGCATTTAAAATAGGAAATTTTTGCTCGTATTATAATATTCCTCGATGAGAATGTTGCAAACGATTCTATTTCGTGAGTTCGTAATTTTATAGGTGAAATTATAGAGATTGTAGTAATATCTTCGCGATATCTCTTTTAAAAATCTACTATCGCAAGATAGATAAACTTATTACTCGACTTAATAACTTTGAAACCGCGTGTAGTTATAGAGAAACTCGGCGTGCTTTTCATTTGAATGCGAGGAAGTTTGAATTTTGCGAGCTATACAGAATTCTCCTAGTATTAATATTAATTTTCCATGCTCTGTTTACCCATTTTGCCGAATATTATCTTAATTGATTAAGTAATTATTGATTCGATATCGGCAATCAAAAATATAAGAAATCTTATAATGTTGTTAAGCGATCGATTTTTCAAGGAAAAAGAAATATTGATTAGAAGCAAAACAAGAACATTTGAAAAAAACAAAGTAGAAATATATATATATATAT
>NW_006263425.1:736910-750492 GCF_000469605.1 Apis dorsata
ACCAACAATTTTCTTCAACAATTTCTAGAGGGACAAGTCATTTCTCAAATTTCAAAGAAATTTCACGAGGTTTGAAAAATAGCTTTGAAAAAGGGAACGAGAGAAAATTTAAATTACTATTTATGAAACAAAGAGAAAAGTACAATCGTCAATCTCCATTTGTTCTAACGAATATCACGAGAGGTGTTTGTTCTAACAATTTGTTTGTCTCGAAGGAGCAACAGCCTGGAAGAAGAAAATTACGTAATATCAGCGAAGAAAGGGCGAGAAGGGAAAAAGTAAACCATCGGTGCAGAAATATTTAATTAAATTCCTTTATTGAATCACATTTAAACGAAACACTGTTCAACAAAATTTGTTGTTGCATCGTGAAATTTTTAATATATAATTTTCGTTATAGATCGAAATATTTCGTAAAAACGTGCCACATAATTCCATTTAATTTGTCGAAAATATATAAAACAGTAGCTAGTTCATTAAGAGTCGAAAATGAAAAACAACAATACATAACATTCGTTTCATTGCTCTTGTTTCGCAAAAAGATTGACTATCGTGGAACCTAATCGCAAAGATGAAATAAAATATCTCCCTGAATTGTTTCTCCTAACGTGATGAGCATTTTTAATATCATCGTGCACTTCGTAGAGTATATATCGAGGCTAGAAAAGATTCAATGTTGCTGAAAATAAGAGAGAAGAAAAAAAGAAGAGGGAAGAAGAAAACGAAGATGAAAGAAAAGAAAAAAAAAGAGGAAGAAAAATTCCCTGCTACTCTCATCCAAGCCTTCATCTTTAGATAAATAAATAATGAAAAAAATCACGACCAACGCATCGTCAAAAGATAATTAAGTTGTTACGAGAAACTTCTTTCAAAAAACAAAGAGTTGTACAAAATCCACTCAAAAAATTTCATTATCAATTTGAACGAACTCTTATCGACTGAATTATTCTAAAAATCATAGAATTTGATTATACTTGACTGTTAACTGTTCGTCCCTCAGCTTCGAATAATTCTATTGTACTTGTCCACTTCCATTCACGATGGCCAACAGTTTCAGTTTCGAACGTCAACGAATCGTGTCCAGGGAAATGGATGGGGTTAAAACTGTGGAAATCAAAGAGAGAGAGAGAGAGAAACGATCCGCTTCGATATTATTTCTGTGGCACACCTGTGGATGACACAAAGAGCAAACGTTCGTAAACCGTTTAACACGCCTCAAAAAAAAAAAAAAAAAAAAAAAAAGGAAAAAATCGAAAAATCGCGATAACTTTCAAAAGGATGGAATCCACCCTTGAAACGTACGAGTCGAGCTTGATCGACCTCTGACACGTGTCTTCTACTATCCACCATGGATTCTGTGGGATCGTTGAACGAAATATTAATAGAGAGAAATAAAAGGATTTATAAATGTGTTTATATAGAACATAACACCGCAGGCAAATGTTCAACAAAATCCATATTGCAAAGTATGAGAGAGTGGATAAACTGCATAGTATTAACTGATATATGAATTTGTTTATATACGGCTCTTGGGATTCTTCGCTTTTCTGTTCGTTCTCTGGTAGTTGAATGGACTAATGCTGGTTATCGGACTAAAACTAGGTACAAAGTTGGATAATAGCAGATGTTAATGCGAGCACCAGGCTATTTATCTTAAATTAAACGTATCTATTCTTATATATTAGTTGTATATATCATCCTGAAGGATTGAATTTTTATTGTGACTTATTGTTGCCTAAGAAAAAATATTTATTCAAGATTACAAGAGGACTAATATCGTGTCTTTTTCGCGCTTGTTGTCAAAGAGATTCGCAAGGAAAACGATTTTATCCTCGTTTGATTATTTTTCTATAAATAGCTGGCCGATTTATACCCGTTTAATAATCTTCGAAAGTTGTTCGAAAGTTTGTTGAAACGATTTTCGATGTAATCTGGAAAAGTGATTTTAACCAATGTTCAATAGCGCGATCAGATGGAAAGTTTTGAAAAAAATCGTTCTACAGATTTCTTACAGATTAGCATTCGATCGATTCAATCGATAATTCCTTCCCTCTTCTTCATTTTAAATTATTACAATTTTCCACAAGATTCAATTCATTATTTATAATTTTACTATACTAAAACAACAAATATTCGAATTGAAATTCGACGAGATGTTTCACGCAATATAATTTTTCCAGAAAGAAGAATTCATTGAATCACGTGTCCTCCTTGTCTTTCATCCAATCTGTTATTCCATCACGTGAGATTACGTTTCTAATTGCTCGTAACGGAAACCGTTGTTGTTGCACCGTGCAAGAAACCGTGGCGAGGGGGATCCATTAACAGGTTCCATCATAGGTGGGTCTTGGTTTTATTTTTAACGCCGAACAGGATAATTAGCCGCCCTATTTCTGCGGTGAATCGCCCTCGTATAACTCGGCTACAGCCTTGATTGCTTTTTTATTCGGCCGGCTGAGGGGGACAATGAGGGTTGGGGATGAAGCGACGAGGATGCCTGTGTCATCGCGGCTTTCTTGCGGCCATCGAACGCTGATAAAGGCTAATGAGGCCGTTGTACCAACGACAGCCGCCATTCTCTCTCTCTCCCTCCCTCTCTGCAACTATTGTTATGTAATTAGGCGAATAAAGGATGTTGGATACGATGGAACTCGATCGATATAGTTCCGGATCGATAGAATCGACGATGATTGTTTTTTAATAAAGGAAAAATAAAGGAAGTGGCGTTTTGTTGGCTGATTTGGCAGAAAAGTTTTTGGGACGAGGTTGGTAATAGGGATTACGAGTTCTTCTCTTTTTATGGAAAAAGTTTATACAGGCGTAAATATATATCATTTTGTTTGTTTACTTCGCGAAATAGAATTTGAAAACTAGCAATGTTATTGATTGTAGTTTATCATTTATATAGGAAATTTTATTTATTTTTCTTACATAGTGGATGATGATCAATCTTGAGTGAATGGCAATTTACGTATAGGATTGACAACGGTGAACGAGTGAGAATCGTTTGTTGTGGAAATGGATTACGATATCAAACTTTAGGTAAAGGCAAAATAAAGAAAGATATCCAAATAATGATATCAGGAACAAGTGTATAATAACAAAAGTATCGTCGAGCAAACATCGATTAACCCAATTGCGAGAATCGATAAAAGTGAATGAATTGGGCGAAAAAAAGGATCCGTGGAAATGAAAAATTTCTCGTTCCATTAAATGTCTTCGACGATAAACGAATCCAAAAATCGAGTATGTGGCCGATGTTTGCCACCGATGTTCCAGTTTCCACCGTTACATATTGGGACGTGACAACGTTCCAGGAAGTTGATGAGATTCGCGGGGGATGTTTATATGCAGAGGCGTGACCCAGTTTCGAAACACTCTTTTAAGGGAATATCGTATCCAAACCGATGATCTCTTTGGATAAAAACGACTTAAAACTAGATGGTTATTGGATAAGTTGCTTGGTTCCATGGCCGCGTAAAACTTGTTGTTTATTTAGTGAAACAAAAAGTCGCAATTTTGCTAGTTACGCGATGAATTATGATATTATTCTCTCTCTTTCTCTCTTTTTTGTTTTAGAAATTGCTGTAAAATGAATTCTAGTCGTAAAGACTTTAAGCTTATTACCGGGAGAGAGAGATAAAGCTAAAAGTGTGATTTAAAAAGTATTTTCTTTTACATTGAAACGTTTCTCTTCTAAACGACGATTTATGGATATAATTTGAAAAGAGATTTCTCCGATTGTGATTATTTTAATATTCTTTTAAATTAGAATTTTTCGTAATTGTTTTAGTTTAATCGATAATTTTTGTTGTAGTGCAATGAAACGAAGATCGAAAAATTTTGTTTCAGGATGAGCGCGAGGAATTAATTGTAAAAATTTTCTTTGAATAATTAAAATATTTAAAAAATATCGACGATTTTGTCTTCACGCTGGATAAAAATTTTTTAAAAATCTTCTACGATTAATTAATTTAAAAGAGTCTAGTCGAAAGAAAGAGATAAAAGTGAGTCGATCGAGCAGAGGAAGAAAACGGGGATAAAAATGGAAATACAAACATTAGCATAAATTTACATTTAGGTGAATGTAATGGATGAATGAGAGTGGAAATATTTTTCTTTTTCAACTTGATTCGGTTTTTTTCGATCTGTCAGCAGTCTAATAATGGATAGTTTGCGTCTGACATTGAAATTCAATTATCCGATGTAATTATCTCGCAATTGAATTTTTCCGAAGTGAAATGGCGAAATTAGAAATTGTTTAATTTTTTAAAAATTATTTAAAAATTGAGAAGAATTTTTATAAATACGTTATAATAATTCTTCAAACAGAAAGAACTTGCAAATTACCATTTTTCTAGGAATTCGAAAATTATTATTATGAATTTTGGAAAAAATAAAAGATCTCATTTGTTAAATTAATTTAATCCTCTGCTCATCAAAAAACGGGGAATTATATTTCATAGCGATCTTATTTTAGTTAAAAAGTATTTTTAATGAAGTGTCTCGTCACGTATAATGTTAATTTTGTTGTAAGATTTAAGTATGATACAATGTATAAGCATTGCTTGCTTACATTTTTCAAACTCTTTCTGGAATTACGTTCCACTTGTAATTGCTAACGTAATTAAGTTGTAAATAGCTGTGTAAACGTTTATGTTAATTTCCAGTCTCCCGTGGGCTTTCTGTTTTCTTTATTTTCCAATGTTAAATGTTTTTCAGTCATTAAGACTTTATAGATATTCCTGAAAATATTTAGTTTACTTTCCAATTTTAACCAACCAACCATATTTTATGCCTTAGTCTTGAACACATATTCTTATTTTTATACGATAAAAAATAGTATTATATGATGTAAAACATTTATTAATAAAAGTAATATTAATTAATATTCTTCCAAAAAATATATATATATATTTATAGCGTAAAATTCGATTGAACTTTATTAAAATTAGAAAAATTTGAACCGCTATAACTCCGAAGATAATAACTTCCGGTCAACGAACGAACGATCATGAAAGCGTGGAATCTTGCTCTTTAAAATGCTTTTTCATTTATCTCGATACGACTTTCGGTTTCGGAGATATCGTCGCGTAAAGAAAAGGTAATTTTTAATCATTCACCGTAAACCTTATTAAACTCTATTAAAATTAGGAAAACTTTGAACCGCTATAACTTCGAAGATAATAACTTCCGGTCAACGAACGAAAGATCATTGGAAGCGCGGGGCCTTGCCCTTTAAAACGCTTTTTTATTTATCTCGATACCATTTTTGGTTGCCGAGATATCGCCGTGCCACGAAAAAGGTAATTTTTAATCATTCACCGTAACCCTTATTAAACTCTATTAGAATTAGGAAAACTTTGAACCGCTATAACTTCGAAGATAATAACTTCCGGTCAGCGAACGAAAGATCATTGGAAGCGCGGGTCCTTGCCCTTTAAAACGCTTTTTTATTTATCTCGATACCATTTTTGGTTGCCGAGATATCGTCGTGTAAAGAAAAAGGTAATTTTTAATCGTTTACTATCTCCGTCTTCATCGCTTACTCGGACCTCTCGCTCGCTTCTCGTCTCACTGACCTATCCCAAACTCCAGACAAGTGACAGACGCGATTCTTAGAAAAACGTAGTACACATTTCCAGGAAAAAAATGTAGGTCAGTAGGTCGCGAATCCATTCATAATATCTGCCCTATCTTAAGCGCTATGCATACTTTGAACGCGTATATCTCGGCAACCGATTGAGATATCGGGATAAAACAAAAAGCGATTTCAATGGCATGGTTCTCTCTATTCCCTAAGCAGATTTTTAATTTTTTTTTTACAATTTTTATATGAAAATTTAATGTTACATTTATGAATTCATTGATCTGTTGTGTGTGATACAAAGTATATAGAAACAAAATTTATCATGTATTTTGTATTTATATTGAATATTTGAAAAAAATCCATAGTCGTCACTAATATATCCATTCGTCTCTCTTTCTCTCTTTCTCTCTCAGAGAAGCAATCTTTCAAGTAGAAACTGTCGATATACTCGACAAACCCCGAATGTCCACCACATTAATCCCTCTTCTTTTTTTGTTCACAGCCACGGAGGAACTCGGTAGCAGTATGAGCACCACCCTGCCATCCGCGCCGACCGAACTCTCGCAATTTCCCAAGCTTTGCGAGTTACGTCGAAAGTTTCCTGTTCTGTACCGCGTCGAGTTTCAGGTGAGGACAATAAATCTCGACCTACACCTCCTTCTTTCTCCTCTCTCTTGCCAACGTTGGTGATATCAACGTTTTCGAGTCTTATTTCGCGCTTCTAATAATAACTTCAACTTACAACTTACTTGGAATCTCCTTCCTCAAGATGTTGGATTGAAATGAAGTTTAAAAGGATTTTTGTGTTGTTTCAAGAGATCCTAACGGTTATATAATATAAGCTTCTTTCGAGGAGAATTCGTGTAATTGAGAAAATTAATTTTTTAAGAATTAAATTTTCGAAACAGAAAAATTGGAATAGAATAGAAGAGTTATTAAAATTTTATAATAATTACGAATTATTTTTCCAAGATCCAATATAAAAATAAAACTCCATCATCGTTTGAACAATTTAAAATATTCATCTGATCATCTTGAAAGAAATCACGGTAACAAAAATTCAATATTTAATATCGATTTATTTAAAAAATCATGAGCACTATTATCAAAATCTCATGAAATAAAATAATTCAATTCCACGATTCAGAAACGTCCAATGTATTCGCCACGACAAAATTATACGAAGGGATCATTCCCACCGGTGAATATATATATGTACTGGAGAGGGTGCAAAGTGGCTCAAGATAGGCAGACAGCCAAGACATTGGTGGCAGACGACATCTAGGAGACAAAGCGATCTCGTGAGAATAGGTAGTGGAATCGAGTAACTCGGCTCGATATCGGTTTCTCATTAGATTGCCATTTTGGTGCACAAATTCTGAACCAGACACCTGGGAACAGAGAATAGCTTTTGCCTCTTAGACTGGCAGACTGGCGAACAGGATGAATCCAGACTCACATGGAAATCCGTGAAACTTTCATTGAATCGTTGATGACTTACGGATGGTCAATCTTTTCTTTACTTTTCATATGAAATCTTACGATAATTTTCTGCTATACAAATATCAATAATAATTTTCAAACTTTGTTAAATTTTAATCGAACAAATTTTTTTATAAAAGATTTTTGCATAATTCTAACCTAACTTTTTTCAAACTTCTGGATTTTCTTATTTCGTTAGATTTTAGTCGAAAGAATTTTCCAAGGTTAGGTAATTCTAACTTTTCCAACTAAAGTCTTGGAAAAATTTTTTATTTCGATCAATTTTGGTCCACAGAATTTTCTAAGGTTGTGTAATTTTAACTTCGCTCCTTTTAAAAGAAGTTTTTTTTTTTTCTCTCTCGTGAATTTCATGATAATTCTAAACTTTCAACAAAGATTTTTTTTTACTTTGTTAATTCAAAATCTCATTTATATATAAAAAAAAATTACACAATCCTTATATATATATCTCGCCAATTTTTTTTTTCAATTCATCCAAATTATCTTCAATAATATTTCTCATTCAGAAATTATTAAAATTCCCATTTTGAAAATTATCGCTCTCAATTATCCATCCATCTATCATATTTCACGATTATTAAATTATCCCCAAGACACCGGTAAATATCACCAGATCCATTTTCCGCCGGTCGAACGAACCAGATTGAATTTTGGTCAGCCCGACGGAAACTATATTTCGCCACCGTTCACCAGGGTTTCCTTATCAACCGGTAGGAGAATTATCGAGATGACGAAGGCTGAAAACTCGTTTGGATCGCTGGCTTCGGATCTCCTCGTCGCGTCGGGAATTTACGGCACCGTTTAATTCGCATGTACAACGATACACGCGTCGATTGCCTTCCCGCCGATCGGAACACGGTAATTGGCTCGACGTTTATCAACCCTCTTTCACGCCGAGTTCATCGAAAGCGATTCGAGAGGCGGACAGGTGACCGTTCGATCCGCGTATTTGTTTGCCTTTGAGTCGTTGTTCTCTTTTTTTTTTTTTTTTTTTTTTTTTTTTTGTCATTTGCACGAATGATTATATCGAGAGATACGAGGCGGAGTCTTTTTGCATTTGAAAAGTGTAATTTGTAGTTGTGGAAGCGATGATCGATCGATTTTTTTTTTTTTTTCTGTTGTTGCGTGAGCGCTTTTCGCGAGATATTTTTTTGAATTTTAAGAGTTCACTGGCGAATAAAAAATTTTTCATCGATTCTTCTTTTTTTTTTTTTTTTTTTTTTTTTTTGTCATTTGCACGAATGATTATATCGAGAGATACGAGGCGGAGTCTTTTTGCATTTGAAAAGTGTAATTTGTAGTTGTGGAAGCGATGATCGATCGATTTTTTTTTTTTTTTCTGTTGTTGCGTGAGCGCTTTTCGCGAGATATTTTTTTGAATTTTAAGAGTTCACTGGCGAATAAAAAATTTTTCATCGATTCTTCTTTTTTTTTTTTTTTTATTTTATACGAGACAGATAAAGAATTTTTGAATTTTAAAAAATCATTGTTATTGCAAAGTTAATAACGAATGTGAAAAATTTGTCGTTGATTTCTTTTTCTATTGTTGGTAAGAGCGACAATATCACGAGAGATGAAGATTTTTTCGAATTTTAGAAGTTTTGTATCGTGAAGAGCTGTGTTATTGTGAATGATGAATGAAAAATTTGTCAGTGATCTTTTTTCTATTGTTGTTGTGATTGCTATGAAAGATATGGGAGATTTTTTTGAACTTTACAATGTTGTTTGAATTGTGAAATATTAGTCATCGGTTTTTTTTTTCTATCTGTTGTACAATTTTTTTATTTTTATCAAGAGATTAGTTTGTATTGTAGAATTTGTGACAAATATGAACAAGAATGAAAGTACAAAACTTTTTTCTGATTGAAGAGAGGAAAAATTATTGAGAAGGATTGTAAAACTTTAAAAATGAACTTAATCTTAATTCCTAAAAGAATTAAGAAAGGAAAGAATTTTTAATCTAATGTTATTTGAAAATATATCGAAATTAAAATTAATGATTCACGGATAAGTTCAGGTTTTTGATACGCTTTGTATAAATGAAATAATAGATAATATTTGAAGAAAAGAGGGGAAATTATAGAATTCATAGTATAACTAGAAACGATTGGAAATTAACGATCGCATATCCGTATATTTGCACGTGTATAAACGATAAATTGCAAACGAAATTTATGAAATTCGGACGCGGAGTAATTTCACCCAGTTCATTAATAATCGAGGGAGTTTAATTTAAACTTTGTATCCATTGCCAACAGTGTCACTTACGTGTCATTATCACGTTCGCTGGAACGAGCATACGCTCATGATTTCAATTAATATAATATTTCCTAATATTATTATGGGAATATTTAAAAATTAATATTTCTAATATCAGCTGGTAACGATTGATCAAAAATTTAACTCGATGCTTATTGTTTTCGATTTGTAATGGCAAAAATTATTTTTTCTTTTCTTTAAAAAAAATATATATATATAATTCTTGTTAAACTTCCAAGTTTTTCTAAAAAATTATTTTATTTGTTTACAGACGGCAACGAAGGTGGAGACGCATTCGTGTAGACACGCTATGAAACCAGCCAACAAAGAAAAGAACCAGAACCAAAGGTGTATTCCTTGTAAGTAACAATCACTCGATATTATATTAATATCAATACCATTGATCAATATGGTAAAAACTGCTTTTAAACTTTTAGGATGTTGTTATATTTGAAACAGAATACATGATATTATATGCAGACAAATATAATGTTTTTTTTAATTCTTCTCAAATAACTTTGCTTCTAATAATTATTTCAAAATGATATGAAAGAAATAATGAAAGAAAAGTTTACTGTAACTCCTACACAAATAATTTAATATTTCATTTATTTCTACACAGACACGTCAAAAAACATGATTTCATTATTTCAAAGGTAATTTAACATTAATTTACTATTTCTCAAGCAAATTAATTCAATTTTATATGGAGAAATTCAGGACACAATTCGCTATTGACACAGGTAACTCAATACTTCACTATCCCATAAACAAATTAATCTACTTTTACAGAAATAATTTGGAAACTTAATTTATTATTTCACAAAAACTTTATCCTTCTACAATCATACATCATCGCAAAGATAATTTCTGAAACTAATAATAGTGAATTCATCCTCATTCAAATCCAATTCATATCCAATCCAACAATATTTCTCTATCTAATTACATATAATTTTAATATTTCATCTATTCACAATACACAAGCCAAGCACACCCAATTCGCAAATCCAAACATATTTAAATTTCCACACACCATACATATATAAATTCCAAGACATTTCAATATTCCGTTCACGCGTTATTAACCCATCTTAATTAATACTTGATTCCATCTACCCAAACAATTTAACACCGAACTCGAAATCTTCTGCAAACACCCAACTTTTAATTCCAACGCAAACAACCCCATTCCCAACCTCACGAGAGTACTTCAACACGATTGTTCACCACTCTCTCTCTCGCTCGCAATTTTTATTCTACAAATCCTTTGATTTCACCGTGCGCTCCGCGTACACAATGCTGCTTGTATTTTTAATTATTCTTCTTGGGAAGAGAAAAAAAGAGAGAGAGAGAGAGAGAGAGAAAGAAAAGAAAAGAAAAGAAAATTTCGGTCACGACTAATTAGGAAACGCGAGTATATTCTCACCTTTCGTACGCGTGCTCGACGTACACAAGAGCGTAAAGAGGGATGGCGGAAGTTGAGGGCAACACGAACTTCCGTTCTCACACGGTACACGTACACTTGTATGTTGTCTACATAAGTATCTACGTGTGTGTGGACAATTTTAATGAGCGTGATTGACGTGCATTGTTAAATATAATAATAATAATAATAATAATACAATAAATTATAATATATAACATGACGTTAAATTATAAAATCATCTTTGTATCTTTGAATTTTTATTCTGATATTGTAATGTAGAGTTTCAAGTATGGGCTAGTGAAACTTCTGTTTTAATATTCGTCACGTTTAATGTTAAATGAAACTTGACTTCACTTCTCTTAAGCTGTGAATTTTAATCCACAAAACATATCTTGTTATATGTTAAGAATAAAACGAAAAAAGAATTAAAATTTCTCTTCTTCCTTTGCAAAATTAATCTCGAAGAATAATTTTACAGAATAGAAAAATTAAAAATTTGCAACGAACTGAAAGATTAATCACAGAAATTAATTTATTTAATTTTACAAATTGATTATTACTATCATTATTAATTATTTATTAAATTTAACGCTAAATTAAATATTGGGAGGGCAAATTTATTAGAAAATAATTATAGAATTTTGAATTTTTCCTTTTCCTAGTGTCTCTGCGCCTGTCCCTGCACATATGGGTGGAAATATACGCGAGAAACGTGATCAAATAACATTTCCTCGAAATTGATACAGTAGCTCGTTTTCACGGGTGAAAATGTTCGTTCGAAAAGCAATTTGACCAGGTTTTTCGGGAATCCGACTAGAATCAAACGACTGGTTTCCGTTTCACCTTTTGTTTAAACAACATGATCTTGTTATTTCTATGCTCTCTCTCTCTCTCTCTTTGCATCTTCGTTTTTCACTTTCTTTTTTCCCCTCCATTCTGCTCGGGGGGATTGCGGATTGTTGTTACTCGGAATAGGGCAATTAGAGAAGCTGTTTCCCTTTGTTCACGAAAAACACGATCTTGTAGTTTTGTTTATCTATTTTTATCTTTTTTTTTTTATTGAGGTTTCTGTTAGTTACGTACACTTGTACGGAATTTTTAAATATACAAATGAAATTTGTGAAATATAATGTAACAACTGTATGCAGAAATATTTATCAAGGTGTACGATAATTATATTGGGAATGATGAAGGAATTAAAATTTAATTAAATTTCAAATTGTTTTTTTAAGTAGGTGTTAATCATAATTAATCAAAAAGTTTTTTCGTTTAAAAATTTAATTTACAATTTTTATAATCTAATTATATTATAATTTCTTTTTTTGTTTTGAAAATACAATTTTGTTATTTTATTTCTTTTTTTTCTTTTTTTTTTTTTTTGAAAGCGTATAAATTATTAATGTACCATAGACGTTTATACATTGGAAGTGTTTTACACGAATAAAAGTATGCATGAAAATAAATAAGCAAGATATGCATATATTATAAATTTTATATTGGAAATACTATATGGTATAATGAAATTTATACTACTATCCATGAATATGGATCTCGTTATTTTATTTTTCAATATTTTCAGTTTCAAGTTTTTGAAAATTCTATTTCCACTTTTTTTTTTTTAGGAGTGTAGATTGCGTTACATGCGATGGGACAATCAGAGGCGCGAAGAAATTGGATAGAATACGAGTGAATGAACATTGTTGCATTTGTCGGTTGATGGATGGAGAGTGTATTGAAAAATTATTTAAATATTTTCTTTTTATGAATGTGTGAAATATATCGGACCATCGTATAATATTTCGAAAATTTGCGCCCCAGTCTTTACACAATAATGAAAACAATTTTCATTATATTATACGTATATTAAAAGCACAATTTGTAAAATAATTGTGTAAACGTTTGAAACGAGTCAATAATATATTTTATCCGATAAATTTTTATCCCCAAGCCATAAATTGAAACGCTTGATATGTTTCAACAGATTGTTTTTCAGCAATTTTTTTTGTTGCTTGATTAAAAAATAAAATATTAAATAGTGAATTTTTCGATTAAAATTCTGCTGAATACAAAAACAGATTTTATATTTCATATTTTGGCGTTGTTATTAACTTTCATCAATTCCCTTTTCGAGTACAGATGACTACAACAGGGTGGTTTTGGATCCAATTGAAGGCGAGCCCGACTCTGATTACGTTAATGCCTCTTACGTAGATGTAAGTAGATACTTGATACATAGATATTAGTAAAACATTCTTATCCTGAAATTGAACACTTTACACAAAGCAAAAGGGATTCTATCTTTAAGCTGTCCGAGCTTTAATTAAATTTCCTCGAAATTCCATGAAAATATTAAAATGTGATACTATAAATGAATAAATATTTATTTCGATATAAACAATCGCGAAGAATATTTATAATCAATGTTTTTCTTATTTATGAGTGTTAAAATTTATTTTAATATAAACCAACGTAATCGTAATCGTTGTAGAGAATTAAATTATTATTGGAAGAACGTGAAATTCTATTTTTCGGCATCGTGACTCGCCATGTTAAAGATCAAGATTAACGTTACCCATTTTTCTTAACCTTCGAACACGAAATCGAGCTTAATTTGAATAATCCATATCACATTTCTAGAAATAGAATTTGGGATAACTATAGTATCGTTATATTTTTATCATGGAAATAATTTTTTAGTATCTCCTTTTTCGATTATCGACAATTATCAATAAATGTTAATGAAAATCACAATGAAAATTATTATAAAAATTATATCTAAAACGATCCATTTTTTTTTTTTT
>NW_006263425.1:750729-755618 GCF_000469605.1 Apis dorsata
AGCTTTGAATTTATTTTATTGTAATTAATATCGTAGAATAATTAAACTCGATTTATAAGATTTTTATTTAAATTTCAGAGTATATTGAAACCGAACGCTTACATCGTGACTCAGGGACCCATGGAGAACACCGTGACGGAATTTTGGCGGATGGTCTGGCAGGAGAAGGCTTGTTGCATCGTAATGCTGACGAAAACGTTCGATTTCATCAAGGTAGGACGTTCAATCCTTAGGTTTTGTCGTTTTAATTGGAGAGAGAGAGAGAGAGAGCTCAGCTTTTTGGTCGAATATAAACGGTAATAATTCGCGTGGACTAACATCAGGGTGAAGGACTGATATCTATTTGGGACATCGTGGTCGCGATAAAGGTGGTAGAAATTGTAGGGGCGTAAATCGTTTCGCGTAGACATTTTAACATTTTTGTTTTGCCAACGGGGATTTACGTTTCTCCTGTTATTTTTCTTCGAATATATTCCTACAGAGGTGAAAAAAATTGCGGTCATTAGATTTTGATCTCTCGCACGATGTAAAGAATATAAAATATGACAACCAAATTAATAATTCTAAAAATTATATAGAATTTAAAAAGAAAAATTATATTTTTCTAATAATATATGCATATATATAAAATATTAAGATAATTATAATATAATTTTTAATGAAATATTTCAAAAGAGAAATACTGGTTTGATTTGAAAATAATTAGAGAAAATAAAATCTAAAAAATTTGATGAATATACTATTTATTTTGAGGCATTAAAAATAATTATTATTTTCATTTATGAATCTTTTTCATTTTTTTAGATAAATGAAATTTGGAAATTACTTGATTAAATTTAACTAAATATCACGTCTTTCCAATTAACTTCCAATTAACTTCTAATCATTAATGAAAACTTTCATCTTTTCTAGTGATTGCAATAAGTGAACATAACCTGGTTAAAATTCAGTATATATACTATAACTATAAGAATAGATTAACAATTTCTTCCATATCCAATCTACATAAACTATATATATATATATATATAAACACAAACTTTTCATTAGTTTTATATTTTCCATTCAAACCGTATCGTGCACGTAACGAGACACTCTATACATTTTCATATCTCTATGGAAATTTCTGCTTTGCGAAATTACACGGTTACATCGTGGCCCGCGGATTCTTGCGCAACGTTACACCACACACGTTCACAGTTAACCGAGGAAATCTCGTTCCAATCCTTTCGTCACGAATCGCGCGTTCAATAAACGAAAGATATCGCGAAAACAACGATGAAAAGTGAGACGAACTCGATTGACAGTATTTAAAGAAGGCTGTGGCCAAGAGAAGCGGGGCATTTGCACGTGAAAATCGACGACGAGCGAACTAAACGAGTTTGGAAGTTGTTAGCAGCCACTTCACTTAGCCGCGCCTCTTTGCCTCCATAATGATGATCCACGAAGAAACGACGGTTTTCATTGGTTTCACGACAGAGATAAAGAGACAGAGAGAGAGCTAGAGAGAGAAAGTCTGATGTTTGGGTCGACGTGAAAGAAATTGTAAACCCACTAGATTTCGCGCTATTTGTTCGAGTTTATTTATTTTTTCATGTTATGGATCGTCGCTCCTAATTGTTTTTGCCGAATGACGCGGTATTGTTGATATTGAACTTGAAGGATTTCTAACGATGATGTTTATTTGAGCGAGGAAGATAATTTACAGCGTCGAGGAAAATAATCAATCGATGAAATAGAATTGTGTAAATTTGGATATTGGTGATTCACTTTGAAAGATGTGGAAAGGAGTGATATGAATCGATTCTTTTCTTTCCTTCTTTTTGTTTGATAATTTTTATAAAAAATTTACACTTGAATTAAAATTTTCCTCGTAATTTTTCCCTTTGGTCGAATTCTTTTTTTTTCAAATGACGATTTAAAAGCTGAAGATCTTTCGCTGAAATAGATATAGGACGAGCGATAACGAGCATCTAACAAATCGATTTCAGGTGATGTGCGTCCAATATTGGCCTGCAAGCAAAGAGAAAGACGAGGAGTATGGCGGTATCGGCGTTTCCGTTCTGAAGGAAGAAGAGCTCGCCAATTTCCACATACGTACGATAAAACTCTACAAGAAGAATGAAAACGACGTGAGTGTTCACAAGTTTTATAGTTATTTACGTGTTATAGAGATTTATTTCCAAGTGGATAAATCCTTGCCATTGATCTATCTTTACAACTATCCTTTCTCTGATATTTTTACTTAATATCAAGTAATTAAAGAAGATACTAATTTAATTGATTTATTTTTTAAATTTTTGCTTAGATAGGAAAATATTAATTGTTGTTACAAATATATTTTTTGAAATTTTATTTTATTTTTATCTTATAATTAAATAGATAAGTTCTATTATATAAGTTCTATTATATAAGTTCTATTTGCAATTAGCTTATCTTTAATATATCTTTCCTTATCTTTATTGTCTCTCTCATCTCAGCACACATTCCCCTTTAAGATTTCCTTGATTTGCTCTCCCTCGGTACATCTTCTTGATATCTTGATACATACTCTATGGTTGCTTCCTGTTTCCATCTACATTTTAAAGATTTATACGTTGTACGTGAAACATTAACATGTGGAACACAAACGTATTGTACATGCGCGTTTAATGTTTCTGACGTATAAGTTATAAGTTATTTCGTAGTTTTAAATATTTATAAATAACGTTAATAAAGAAAAGAAAAAAAATTAAAAATTCTCATTTCTTTTCAACGAGAATTGTTATATTTTTTCCTTCTTTGAAAAATGTGTCTTCCACTCGTGAATTCTTCTACAATAAACTCTTGCATGAAATCTTTGCATCCCTTATTCCGCTATATTTCTTCTTATGTCCTCAATTTTTTTTCGAGAATACCAGTTTCGCATACCATTCATAAATATTTGCATTTTTAATTCTCTTTCTCATTTCTTTTTAATAAATATTGAGTACTTTTCCAAAAATTCACTCAATTTTTCAATTCTAAATATCCAAATCTCGTATCTTCTCATTCCTCTTTAAATTTTCATCTTTAATTTTTCTTTCTCTATTTTGTTTTTTCACACATATAGTTGAATATCAATTATCATTCTAATTACATTATTCATTATATTTATCATCATTTCAATATTATCCAATTTCAATTATTCCATTTTACTTTTTCCAATCCTCTTTAAAAAGAAAACTCTTCAATTCTCTTAACAATTTCTTTCAAAATTAATTCCAATTTTCTCAATTTTTCTTTTCCTTGAAAAACTTCTTCGACAAATCGCCACAAAAATGCTTCGAATCACATTCTCTATAATGCAAAAGGACTACAGATCTCAATGATTCGATAATAAGGTTGGCACCAAGTCTCGTGCAATCCAGAAACTTATTCCCTAAAACGAAAAGTAGGCAAGACAAGGTTACAGAGGACGTCTTTGGATTCCGTGGAAGGAATCTCACTTAGGATGAAAGTTGGTAAAAAGTTGGTGAAATTAACCAACTGGAGGAACTGGTAGATAGAGTATTTCATCTTTCGAAACTGGGTGAATGTTTCAAAACGATACACGAGAAACGATGATGAGTTTGCTCGAGTACATATTACGCAAGGCTTAATTTTATTAACTTGCCGGAAATGGAGCAAGAACTTCGTTCGACATTTCGTTCGTGTTAGTTTAGACAAAATAGTTTCGTATAATTGGTTCGTATAATTTTGCTTTATTTCTAATTGTTACAGAGAAATAATTAGGGTAATGAGAATTTTAATTCTTCATTTATACATTCTTGTTGTTGTTATGTCATATGATAGAATGTATAGATTCAAGTCAGATGATCAAAAAGAAATAATTATAAATTATTTTGAAAATATTGTATTTGATATACAATAAGATGTATAAAATAGTTTAAAGATAATAGAATTAATAGAATATTGATAGATATATATTCATGAATTGTATAGAATATTTCAAAATATATATCAATTTGTAATAGGAGTATAATTAGTATGAAAATAACCAGAATATTTCAGAATAGAACAAATAAGATTTTCTTAAGGATGCTTCATCTAATTATTATGGAGATGTAGGTGTCTTTTCTGAAGAATTAAAATCTTTAGAGATACCTTAATTGAAATGATAGAGACAAAGGAATATAGAATTTCAAAATAAATAACAGAATTATAACGAATACTGATTATTAATTAAATCATTTTAAAATAGATTATAGAATATTTTTAGGAATGTAACATAGAAACAAAAGACTTTAAATGTCTATTTTATAATATTGGAAAGAGAATCCCATAGGAATGAGAAAAGAAATAAAAATTATTATATATTTAAAATATCTTATTTAAATTTTACTTTATTTAAAATGAATTTAAATTGGATGATTTCATATATTATGAATGAGAAAAGTTATTCAATATGTTTAACACAAATTTAAAACATTGACTGCAACGAATGTTTTATTCATCAACATAGCTGACATAGATGTAAGTTACAGTGGAGTGTCGTTTAAAACTCGAGTTACGAGAGTTGAACTGTCGACGACGTGTATGCGTTACTTCACTTAAAATGTCACAAATTTATGACATTGACAATAGTAAAAAAAAATTTATTCGTGCACTAAAATCAGCAAAATTTCCCTAATGTCCGTGAATAATTTTCACAACGAGGCCAATGTATACATTAACAATACAAAAGAATAAATATAAAATTCAAAAATTCATTAAATCATAAAATGTTTTTCTCTGTCAAATTTTAAAAAAATAAAATATCAAAATTAAAATTAAATTATAACATTTCAAATATCATATTTCAATAAACTCTCCTCGCCACGTCTATAATATATCTCTAACTGTAATTTCAAAAAAAAAAAAAAAAAAAA
>NW_006263425.1:755876-756124 GCF_000469605.1 Apis dorsata
GAGATAACCGAAGAAAGAACGTTATTGCAGTTTCATTACACGGAATGGCACTCGCACACGTGTCCATTCGGAAACGCGGTTTTAGAATTCCGTCGGCGCGTGAGGGCAGTTGTCGGCTCTACCATAAAGAACGAGTCTGGTCCCATGGTGGTGCATTGCAAGTGAGTGTTTCACCGATGAATTTCAATGATTTCACGCGTAGATGTTAAACGATCATACTCGTTTCTTTTTTTTTTTTTTTTTTTTTT
>NW_006263425.1:756302-765351 GCF_000469605.1 Apis dorsata
TACTTGGCGATAGACGCGAATATGGAACTGGCCGAGGAGGAGGACGCCTTCGACGTGTTTGGCTATTTGAAAAAGTTGCGGCAAAGTAGAAGAGGACTTATCGAGAACTTGGTAAATTCGCGATATTCGTATTTTCATTTTCAATTCTGTTCATAGAAAGGAAAGATATCGTTTAAACTTTCTTTTCCACGTGAAGTTTTATTAATTATATAATTTTAAATATTGTCGAATATATTAAATATAATAAAAATTTAAAAATTCTTATTTAATTTGAAATAAGTTTTTACGAATACAGATTTTCTTCTCGTCTAAGATTAAAAATTCCATATTGCTGTAAAAATAAGAAATATCAAAAGAAAGAGAAAAGAAAAATAAAAGATCCATCCAATCATGAATCGTGATAAAGATTATATAATCTTTTTTACGATATTATTATGCAGGAACAATATAAATTCGTATACGATACGCTGGAGGAGTTCGTGGTGTGCGGTACCTCGTGGTTTCCGGTCTCGGAACTGTCGCAGCGTCTCAAGCAGAAAAGTATAAAAAACCCAATAACTAAGATGAATGAATATCAACGGGAGTATCAGCAAATTTGTAAGCAAACGCCGCGTTTTACGATCGGGGATTGCGCCGGGGGCCACAGAGCCGATAACAGAGAAAAGAACAGGGATGTGTTGGTCGTGCCGCGTAAGTTTCCGTATATAGAACATCATCAATGTATGAATGTTTCTTTGATAAAGAAAAAAAAGAAAAAAGAAAAAAAGAAAAAAAAATAGTAATCGGAGTAAAAAAAAAAATTGGAGTGTTTGTAAATATTTGCTTATCATGAATATGCGGATAATGGAAAATGGAGGCCGCATATTTTTTGTTTCTAAATTTTTATCTATATTTTTTTTAGGGATGTTTACAAAAAGTATTGAATTTTATCTTTTCCGTGTATATTATTATTCATATTTTGGAAATTATATTTTATATTTTGGAAATTTTAAAATATTTTCTTTTCATATTATAAGGAATATAAATTATTAGTCGTGATATGTAAATATTTCTTGTATTATGTGCATGTGTATAAATGATAGATGTTGTATCTATCGCACATCGATCATATTTTATTCATGAAATAATATTTTTCACTTTAGCTGACAACTTTCGACCATACCTCACCAGCTTCCAGGGTAACAGTTACACAGATTATATAAATGCTGTATTTGTAGATGTAAGTTTGGAATTTATATTCGTTTCATGTTAACTATTCTTTTCTTTCTTAACCAATTAATTCATCTCTCTTAAAAAAGATATATTAATTTCTATTTATAAATTTTTTCACTGATTGATTTGAAACTAATTAATCATTAATTAATCATTAATTGACTGAGAAATAAATCATTCAAAATTTTTGCACATCGATTTTTATATATTTCAATTTTTTAAATCAATCTGGAATCTCTATATATCTTATGTTAATAATAGAAGACTTTTTCCTTACATTTATCCTTATTAAAGTATTTCTTCATTCATTTCTTACAAATTCATAACAAATTGCTAACTTTTACAAAAAAAAATTCTTATTTCTTCTATTTCAAATTGTATCCCATCAACTGCATATGTTTGAAACTTTTAACCACATCACCATGTAGTAGAAGATCCCTTCCTTGATTCTTATTCCACGAACATGTAACAAGATGTTCGTCTTTTTTCTAAATGAGCATTCTTGACAGGGTTACACGAAGCCCAGGGAATATATCGTGACTGAATGGCCTCTTCGACACACGTGCGGCGAGTTCTGGTCCTTAGTTTACGACTACGAGTGTGCCGCTGTAGTAGTACTATGTGTACCACCGCCAGGCTCCACCAATTTTCCCAGCTTTTGGCCCGAAGGAAAGCATTCGAAGAAATACGGTCCTGTGTTCACGATTGATCACATCAGTCACAATCATTACACGAATATCAAGACCTGGGTAAGAAACAATATTTTTTTTTTTAAAGTTTTTTGGTTTAAATTTAAGAAATTAATTATATAATATATAATAATATATAATAATATATAATAATATATAAAAATTATATAAAAGTATTTTTTATAGTTTTAATTTTATTAATTATCTGTAATTATTTATATTACTATTGGAAATGTATTATTATTATTAGATTATGGATGTATGGATGTATTAAATTTTTTTATTATAATACAATTTAAAAAATGAAGTTATAATTATATTTTGAATGTGTATAATATATGTATCATATCATATTTTTGTATATATTCAAATTTTACATAAATTCATAAACGTCCATATTTAAAACATTTTCAAAGAAATCTTCTTCATAGTTTACAAAAACATAGTTTTTTCTCTCAAGAATTATAGCGAGAAAATTCTATATGAATTTATATACTATTATTCTATAAAAGATACGATAATGCATTTTTAATTTAAAAATTTACATTTCATCATCATTCTAAAGAGAATTAAGATTAAATTTTCATATTTTTACTCAAATTTCATAACATGATAATAATCATCATGCATATTACAAGAAGAATTTCACAAAATAAATACGTGTTCACAGATTTTTAGGATAAATAAAAAGATCGTGTCGTTGACCGAATTAATGGCAGGCGTGAAGGCTCCACCGAAGACAGTTCAACTGTTCCAATTGACTTGTTGGCCAATGGGTCACAAGGTTCCGACATCGACGAACAGTCTGGTCGAGCTGATGAATATGGTGGAGAGGTGGAGGCAACGGACTGATTATGGACCGGTCGCTGTGGTCTCCCCGGATGGCAGAAGTCGTTGTGGCGTATATTGTGCCGCAAACGCGTGTATAGAGCAGGTGATACAACACGGGGAAGTGGACATTTTCCAGGCAGTTAAAACCGTGCGCAGGCACAGGCCTCAACTCGTTGAGAACATGGTGAGTAGTTAAGGAGGAATAAATAGAGGAACCCGTATATACTAGTATATACTTGTAATTACTGGAACTATGAACTTCTGAGAATGGTTTCCTTGAAATTAGACACAGGATATTACTTGCAATTTATAATCTACTACAATCAAATTTCTTTTCACCTTATTCTAATCGTTTAACGAACCGAATTTTTACATCAAAATTGATATTTTTTTATTTAATTAGTCCAGCAAAAATTAATACATCAAAAAGAGAGTCGCCATCTGCAATAATTTGAAAATAACTTTGTAACACATTGCGCGATGAAAATACAAAATGAAAAGTAGTCCCAAACAATTTTATTAAATTGAACAAGAGAGAAACTCCTCTCATAACATTCCCTAAATATCTTCCAGACCGAGTACAAATATTGTTACGATCTGGTGTTGCACTACGTGCTACACTACCTGAACAAGGACATGAACGAGAAAAAGTGAGAAAGCGAGTTGAGGGACGAGCTGTGGTTCATCGAGTTCGGCCGCGGGGCGGCGCTGCCGTTGACTCCGGAGGAAGCCCCGGTTGATGGCGAACCTATGGTCCCGTGCGCCCAAGGTCGCGTCATAGTGGAGACAGCGCGGCCAGCTTTACCGTACTTCGCCACATGCACCAGCTACCGTCGCCAGGTGCCAAGTACCAGCACACCGAACGAGATAGCTGCCAGTGTTTCCGGCACGTCGTCGAGCACCACACAAACGGACCAATCGACCGGTTCTAGCGGCAACAGGGGCGCCATCAGCAAGAACGCGTTGTTTTCGGCTCACAGTATCGCGGCAAGGCCGGAAGACCTAGGTGTAATACCCTGGCACTTCGAGGATTACACGACTATCGATTCCTCGCCGGGACTCGTAGGCGATCGGAGCTCGTACCCCTCGTACCCGCGCATGGACACGGAAATGAAGCCTGACGCCACGTCCACGAGGAACAGCAGCATCGAGAGTGAGCTACCACGACCGTCCACGATAAGCGCCGCGCCCAGGAAAGCGTACATGGATCTGAGAGACGCCATTGCCCTGCTGGACGAAACGTGTCCGAATCAGGAGCCCAGCCCGTCCCTCACGCCGAGGACACCGAGGACACCGTTGACGCCACACCCGAGGAACAAGAGGGCGAGATCGAAGAGCAGCGACAACTCGTCCAGCTACAGCAACGAACGGCTGAACGATCGATCGTTCGAGAAAGAGGGCAAAGAGAAGAAGCGACCGTTCCTGAAGAAGATCGGCATCTCGAAGACGGAGGACAAACCGTTTCTGGCGAAGCTGGCGCCTAAGATTATCGGCAAACCTTATTTGGAGAAGATAGGACCTAGCAAAGCGGTTGAGAAGCCGTTCTTGGATAAGATTGGATCGTCGAAGACGTTGGACAAGTTCACGTTCGAGACTCCGCGTTACGAGAGGAGGGTCGAAACGTGGAATGAAACGTGTATGGAAGATACGGGAAAGGTTGAAGAAGAGGTAAAACCGGAGGAAAGGAGGGGTATTCAGAAGAGTACGAGGTTGGAGCAGTCGTTTGATATTCAACGAAGAAAGTCTGGAAAGGGTCCTTTGTTGAAGATGTATTCTTTCGAGACCGAGGACTTAGACTCGACCGTTCAAGTGAAGGACAATCGAGATCCTCTTCGAGGCGCCTCTCTGGACGACGTTCTGGATTCTGGGCCTAGCTCTTTGCCATTGGAGATCACTGCGACGAACGAATCACCGAAACCAGAAACGAAGGAACGAGTTAGCAACGGCGCTGAATTGCTCAAGTGTCGCGTCACGACCAGCGAGGAGATCATCTTTACGAATACTAGCGTTGGTTCTGACAAGGAGCCTAATAGTTGGGGAAATTCGCCGAAGAAGAAGTGGCAATTCAAGAGAGACTCGTCGACACCGAAAACGCCCGCGCATCGGAAAGTGATCCAAAGCTCTCAGAACATTGATCAGAGTCAAGATAGTATTCCCAATTCGCCAATGAAACGTCCTATTTCATCCGTTCTTACTGGTCAAGATGATTCACAGGCTGACTCCTCAGAGAAGAACATTTATTCTCCATTGAAGACTAGAAGGCAGACGTACGAAGACTTGTTAGACAGAAATGGTAAAGTTCAAGATGAAAAAGTAGGGAAACAAGCGCAGTTCGAGAGACGAGGCATCTCCTCGGATAATCTTTTGTCCAAGGATCGTTCCGTTACCTCCATTGGATATCAAGAGAGTAATCAGATTGAGAAAACCAGAGAAGCATCGTCGGAGGACTATCTGGCGCATAAGATTGGCCAAGAGTACACGAGGGAAACGTTTAAACAACTTCAGGATAAGTTTAGGTACCATGAAATACCCACTGAAACGTATGCGGACTTCAAAAGACGCACGAGAGGTAGTGTTCAAAGTATAATTGGAAGGCAACAAGAACGATTGAAGATAAATAACATCGTGTCAGATATTCGTGACGAAAGTTGCAAAGACACTGCGTTGAAAACAGAGGAAGAATCGGTAAGCTCGACTCCCGTCAAGATGGAAACGGATTCGACTTCTGACGACAAGAACGAGATAGTACGAGTCCATACAGTCAGATCGGTATTGAAGAAACAGCAAGGTATAGACCAGCCTAGTGATCAAGAATTGGATACCAATTCGTCTATAAGACGACCAAAGAGAAGGATTTTCCACGAACCGTCCCAGGAGACGATGGACTTGTTGACCGAACTGAGAAAAGTGAAGAGTTTGTTGAAAACTCCATCGTGGGAGAAGGATCTCGAGCTGGACAAAAAACCGGTGCGACAGCCTAAGCGTATTTTGTTAACCGACAAGGAATTCTGTCTGTCTGTTGAGCGGGAGAATAGTATTCGCCGTCCATCAAAGGTAATCAATTCGCTGCAGAAAACGGAGGAAGGACAATTGGATGGGAAGCAAGAAGATCAAGAGAAAGAGGAACAGAGAGAAGAGGAAAGTGACGAATCTGATAGGAAAATTCCTGGCCCGGCTCTGTTCGAAAAAAAGTGTTTATCATTGGACTATGCCGATGACGAGAAACCACAGAAATCGGAGGCTAGAGCTATTTCTTTGGCTTCAACCAGGAATTTGCCTTCAGAGACCGAGGAAATGATCGATTACTCGGACTTGACGTTGATATGCGACTCGAAAAGCTATTCGTCGGACGTGTTCAACACCCCAACGGATGAAATAAACGAGAAGGAGCGCGACAACGACTTGGAGAGAAACGTTCCGAAGGAGATGAATCAGAATCACTGCGTCGAGGTCGATATCGCGATTCCTATCGATCAGAGGGCGAGCAGTCCGAAGGATAGGGTGCAAATTCAAGGGAGGACTAGCGATCTTTACGAGATTATATCCCCCAGATCAACGCCTTTCCGAGTGAAAAAGAGGCTCGGGAAGATCTCTGTCGAGGAGACAGTCAAGCCGGAGAGTTTCACCCTAGGTTCTAAGGTCGACTGCCGATCCACCGTTGCCCAGAAACGGACCAAGTGCTTCCCTTTATAACGCACGCCGACCTGCCAGTGGGCGAAACGCTCTCTGACGATGTTCAGTGTTTGTCTTCACTCTGAAGGAAATTTGAGGCGAGAATAATGGCAAATCTGTCGATCGCATTTAACTCTTCTGATAAGATTGATCGGTGCTCGAGGTGATCGTAGAATCGTGAATTGGAACTGTATGGGATGGTCAGAATCAGAGGGGTTAACACAATTGGTCTGGTTTACTGCCACGCCTTTATCCTCGCCCTCTATTTCTGTCAGGGCGAAATTGGCAACCAATATTCGCAGTTGTTCTTGGGGATAATTATCTAATTCAATTTTTGATTTCTCTTTTATTTATCAACAAAACACAAGATAAGAAGATTATGTTTCTTTATCAAATTTAAAAGAAAAGTTATTTTTACTTTGTAACAAATTCGGAACGTTCGTTTTCTCCAAGATCCGAGCAATTTGCCACTTTCCAACGTCAAGAGAAATAAGATTTCCTTCAGATCGAGAGTCATCAATGGTTCACACTCACGCAGATAATATTCTAAAACGCATCCCGACCACTTTTTACGACGTTTCGCGATAGGAAACGGTTCGAAGAAAGCTCGACAGATCGATGCGAATTTTACCACACGGTGTATTATATCCGAACATCCGACAACGACGAAACGGGTCGCGCGCACACTTCTGCCTGTCGAGCAGTGCCTTGTTCGTGGATATATTTATTTAGACAAAAAGAGAAAAACCAAAAAAACGAAGAAAATTAAGCGAAAGAATTGCGAAAAATCCTATCGAATGATACTTAAGTAGAAATGAAAAAAAGAAAAAAAAACAAAAAAAATATATAATATATATTCCGACTGCGGGCCGGATTTTCTGAATGGGTCCACGGAGTTGCGCTTTCAATCACGCGAATCACAAATATTCTTCGATAGTTTTCCCCATAAAAACAAACTTTTGCCGAGTTTTCAAAATCGACGACACATAACTTAAAAATCAGAATGACACGGCATTTTTACTCGTCTCACACTTCACTGTCCGCCATATTTATGCGCATGCGTTCTTGAACGTATTAGCGTCACGTGATCTTTTAATCCTTTAATCCTTTTCCATATTTCGCACTATTTTACCAGGAAAATTTTTTTGATGGAGAAATCCACATGATCTAATAAAAGATAATAAAAATAAGGGACGATCATAAAAAAAGACTAAAAAAACTCGCGAGAGAGTGCAACTCCCACGCTTGCCAAGCCTATTCCCTGTTCGGCGAAGCGCGTGA
The DNA here is from genome assembly GCF_000469605.1 of Apis dorsata. Lineage (NCBI taxonomy): Eukaryota > Metazoa > Arthropoda > Insecta > Hymenoptera > Apidae > Apis > Apis dorsata. The sequence goes on from NW_006263425.1 coordinate 763,988, forward strand.
CGTTTTAACGACACAAAAAAACGTAATATAATATATCGAAGAATAACAGATTGTTACGTTCCTCTTATAATTTTTTAGAGGTAGATAGGGTTGATAAACACACTCAATGGAATAATACGGAAAGTAAAGAAATATAAATGTAGATATATAAATATATATATACATATACAGATACATGTAAGGAGAAATGGTACTTAGAATACTATCGTTACTCCGATGAAATATTTGTACGTATTCTACTATATACATATATGACTATTAGAGATTAAAGCGAGTTGGTATATATGATATGATATATATATATATATATTTATACATGCATACGCGTATACACCAGGTGACAAGTATACAAGCGTATGTGTACCTAAATAGGTGTACTTGTACGAATCCTATAGTTGACGAAATGTGCCAAACAAAGATACGATTTATTGTATGTTATGAAGTTACTTTTATATATATTTATACAGAGAGTTTTTTTTCTGTAAAGTGTATAACACCCCGGATTGAAGATTCTTAGCATATTCTAAGTAGAGAAACTTTGTCAATGTGTTACACCATTTTGTCTAATCAATATACAGGATAATCCATATTATGATCATTTCAAGTATTATTGTTATTAATAGAAAAAAAAATTATATATCAGAATAAAAATTTACACATTATTTAAAAATTAATACAATTGATATAGATTAAAGTATTTTTAAAAATTATTCAATCAATGTAAATTTAAAAATTGTTATATTTAAAAAATTTAGTTATGATTAATCTTTAATCTCTATATGAAAGGATATTTATACCTTTCAAATTTTATATATATATTGTAAAAAATTATTAAAAATTTTACGTTTTTATTTATCAAAAATATAAAAAGTATATACAGAATGATTATGATCAATGGATTATCCTGTATAGATTTTAGATCAATATACATATTTACATATATATATATATATATAAACGAATGTGTATGTGAGTAGAATAATAAGAGAACAGAAAATTCGCGCAGTATTGTAGAACAGTAATGTCAAAGCTCAATAGCGTCTTCGATTCGAGGAATTATAAATTTTTTTTAAAAAAACGCTCTGTATTACGTGTGCGCGGTTTTGTCCACGCGATTATAGATGTGTAAGTGTGGGTGTCGCGCGCACACGTGACTTGTCCATTGCACAGGTGAAGGTGCGCGTGCAGATTACGTGTATACATTCGTATATATGAATAGATATCGTTTATGTATATTTTCACGCATGCACACTGACCGATTATAATTTTAATTATAAAAGATCATGATCCATTTGTGATACTGTTGTTTCTCAATGAATTTTTATTTTTTTTTTTTTTTTTTTTTTAACAATTAACTTCGAAAT
>NW_006263425.1:765404-774733 GCF_000469605.1 Apis dorsata
ATTATTTGTATTATATATATTTCGAGAATTTTTTTGTAATTATTAATATTTTGATCATTCTTTTTTGAACGTGTAATACTTTTTGGTACATTTAATCTTTTTATCCGTGTTTAAGGGCAACAAATATTTGGTCGAATGAAACATTAATTCACGATTTTCTTGAAAATCTTTCCCTTACAGTGTTTACGGTCAGTAAAGTGCAATCAAAAACCATGGTGAGGCAGGGTTCACGTTCTAATTCGGGGGCATAAATCGTCCAGACTCTTTCTTAACTTTAACAATTAAAGAAAAATGAGAGATCATCACAACAGCCATCCGTCCATCTTTTCGGCTGTCCATGCTCGTCATCTGTGTGTGTACCACGAAAAAACACGTGCTTTCCATCTATCACATTTTACAGTTTCTCTTTTTAGATTAAAATATAAAAAGAATTTATTGATTCTTTAATAATCTTTTCGTTAAGTAAAATTTAATTTTCGAAATAAAAATTTATGTATTATTGATATTAAGCATTTAGAAAAAAGACAATTACAATTACAATACAAATTAATTATAATTTCAAAGATATAGAGATTAAAAGAAAAAATTTTTATTTCAAATTAATTAAAATCAACGAATCGCTAGATGAAAAAAAAATTATTTTTCAATGTAAAAAAGAAATGGAAAAAACGAGATAGATGAAAAGACAGTCACGTTCTAAAAAAAAAAAAAAAAAAAATCAATCGAAGGTTCGCGAAGAGGATCGTTATATTCTGGTTTTAAAACTACTGGTTTCTTTCTCGCAGGCGAGATTTTAGTGGCTGAAAACGAACCCCTAAACTTTTGTCCATTTGTCACGTCTAGTAAATTTTTTAACTTTTATTTTGAGAAAGTTTATGGGGATGTATTAGAAATTTAGCCATTTTTTTTTTATTTTCTTCCTTTTTTTTTTTTTTATTCCCGCTGGAAGTTTCGCGATCTACGGGAATTTTAACAATTTTACGCTCCGATTGATCGGAGAATTGTTTCTGTATTCGATTCGATTACACTTTACTGAAGATTTTATGAAGCTTCATTGCTAGAAGAGAAACGAAGATTCTTTAACCTCTTGAGGAATAATGATACAATATAACGTGCCAACATATTATCGATTATATTAAAAAAAAAAAAAAAAAAAAAAAAAAAATAGAATTTAATTGAAATACAAGATATTCTAAAATTTTTTCCGTTTAAGTAAAGATATTTTAAATCAATTCGAATGAAAGAATAATCGTATTTTTTTACAATTTTAGCAAATTAATTCCTGAAGAGGTTAGAAAGAATTTTCGATTTGTTATTCCTAATAAATTTTTTCTATCGTTGTTTAGCTGAATAGTTGCTAATATTTTAATATTTTATGGAAGGCATAAAATTATCAAAGTGTGGTATTAAAATCGATAGATTTTAATACTGGATGATTGGATAGTTGTTGTTACAGTAAAATATATAGTATATTTTGTTTGTTGTAAAATAAGAAAAAAGAAACGAAAGAAATCAAATCCGCACGTAAGATCAGAAGAGAGAAGTTTATGAAACTTAAACGTGTATGAATACTTCGACTAAATCGACAATATACTGTGAACGACCTAACGTTGAAGTTTCTTTCGGACTCGTTAAAGCACGTATGTACAGTTATTAGATTTTTTAAATGTTGAATGTTATGTTAACGAAATTAAAATTGTATTTCTAAGCGAATGAAGTCCTTTGGAATTGTATTAAAACTCGAAAATGTACTTGTTCGAGTGTCGAGTATTTAAATTACGCGCGCAATTCGCAAGTCGAATCTCGAAATTATGAACGCTTATGTCTTCGATAACTTTTATTTCGTTTTTACAATTTTGAAGATCCTGTACGATTTTTAATTTTACGGGCACAGTTATTTTTGAGAAATTTTTTTGCATTTTTCTCTTTATCGTAAATTTTTAATTTTAAACGATCAAAGTATAAGAAAGAAATAATGGAACGAAAATGTAATAAAAATTTTTTTCTTCGTAAAGAGATTGGACATTAAAATATTCGAAATTTCACTTCGTTACCGCGAACCATTTGATGGAACGAATTTTTAAAAATATGAGGCATAAAGCGTTCGAGAATTCATTTCCATTTAAAAACTCTCCCCCATGTTCGCAATTTCCTCTTTCCGTACATTATTTCGCCCGAAAAAGTACGAAAACCCAGAAAAATATTGAGAAGAAGTTCTAAATGCAGTCCATTTATCAAGTTGAATTTAAATGTCGAGCGAATGAGCGACGTTTTGTAAATTGTGTGATAAGTGATTTAAATAAAAACACGAGAGAAAAAGAGAGATGTGGTACATTTTGTGTAACATTGATACGTTGTTGTAAATAATAAATAGATCGTACGTTGTATCATGGTTATATAATTTACCTCATTATCATTAAATTTACATCCATTAGTATAAATTGTTATCATATATTTTATTTTATCGTATATTTTAATAAATATATAATAAGTAATAAAATATGTATAGAATTTAGTTGCGAAAAAAAAAGAAAAAAAATTTACATGCGATCTTAGACAAGACATACAGAAGTAGATTTGATGCATTCTGTATTCTATCTGAAAAATATTAATCACAGAATAAAATTGAAATTAAGATTAAATTTCAATATCAAATTATAAATCAGAAATAAAATTATTATAAAGTATCTTATACTACATATAAAGAAAATTGCATGTTATATTTATATAATTGTATTTATAAAAATTATTATAAAATACTTTATATAAATATGTTTCGCGAAATCGTCATTTTAGAAATGCATTATAAGGCTAAAAATTTTAAATTTAATATTTTTTATATTAAAGATTAAAGTATATTGTAGTTTTAAAAGAAAAAAAATGAAAATATATTCAATAGTTCAATAGTGACATTTAATATCGATAAATACGCCGAACTATTGTAGACAAGGAAAGTAAATAGTGAGAGAAAGATAGAGATACATTAAAAATTGTGAAATCAGCGCCATCTATAGAGTGCCGCAAATGAAACTATAAATAAAAAAGGATAGCAAATAATAAGAAAAAGATAGTGATAGAATAAGAATTATTTATCAACGCCATCTCTTGAGCGCTAAAGATATTATTTCGAAAGGATAAAATAGAGTAGAAACTGAATATCAGCGCCATCTCTTGAATATCAAATACATTATTTTAAAAGGATAAGATAGGGTAAGAATTGTCTATTAGTGCCATCTCTTAAATATCAAAGATATTATTTTAAAAGGATAAGATAGAATAAGAATTGAATATCAGTGCCATCTTGTGAGTAAGTTTATAAGAATGTTTTCGGTATTTTTAAAAGATGGCGCTATTATTCAATTCCTATTCTGTTTTACCTTTTAAAGAAATATCTTTGATATTCGAGAGATGGCGCTGATAGACAATTCTTGATTTATTTCTATCTTTTTCTTTCTATTTTCTATCCTTGTTTATATACTTTCATTTGCGGCACTCTATAGATGGCGCTGATTTCATAATTTTTAATCTATTTCTGTCTTCTTTTATTATTTGTTTTCCTTGTTTATATTTATTCGTATAATTATACGAACACAAGAAACAGTTTCAATATCTGATTTGTCTTTATTGTCTTTCTTGCCTAACTTATTGATTAAAAATTTAAAAATTTGATACTATTTAATTGAATTTTTATGTTATAAGTATATGTATATTTTTTTTATATATTTTTATATTTTTTCTTATAAAATTATATGGGATACCTGTACATTATATATTATATTAATCCTATAGGTAATGTAATATCTCATTTATTTTTAATTTTGAATTCTTATAATTAGAATAAATATATTTAAAAAAAAATGTGATGATTATTTTATTATCTAGTTTATGATATAAAATATTTTTTACATCATTGATGATATTTATTTTCCATTATGATGATTAAAGCTGATTAAATGTTTTACGTTGATGTTTTACATGATGACAATATGGTAGAAAATTTAAAAAATATTTTCACAAAGCAAAAATAATAATAATAAAATAAAAAAAAATATATGAATGAAATAATAGCATTAAGTGTGAAGTTTTTTTTAAATTATTTACGATTAAAAATCAACTAAAATATCTGTAAGGCACGATAAATCTTTCAACACAAATAAATTTAAAGCAATTTTGCACAGTGATTCTCAAATCATGTTTAATAAAAATAAAAAAAAATATATAAAGGCAAATGTATTATAAATATTAATTTGCTATAATATTTTATTTAATTTATTTCATACAAATTGTGTAGAAAATAATATAGAAAATTATTTTTAAGAATTATGAATTATTTCTATTTTAGAAATAAATATATTTTGAAATTTTTTTCTATTAAGAATTGAAATATTAACACTGAAAAAATAATTTAAAAAATAATTTCAACAACAAATTATATTCAAAATTATGTTATTTTAAATCATAGAAAGCATAAAAGAATTTATTTTTTTAAAATTGGTACGTCAATTTATGAAACATAAGATCCCATAAGATATTAGGTCTATGTCATATTTATCGTCTATGATTTAATATATTAGACATTTTAGTGTAATTACGTAGATTATTTATACAAAACTAAAATTATGACTTCTGCTAAAGATGATGAAGATTTTTGGTACAGTAGTGAAAAGCGATCTTTCTGTTTTGAAAATAATGAGGTTAAGTTAATAAAATTGATGTTAATAAAATTGATGTTAATAATAATTTTACTAATTTTCTATAATTTTTAATAAAATGATATTAAAAATAGGTGGATCAATTGTTTGGAGTATCAAAAACTGATACAGATAAATTATGGGCTGGTATTTCAAATACGTCAACAGCAGAAGGATCTTTAAAAACTTCTACTGATTATCAACCACTTAAGCCTATGTTATCTATTATCTCGGAAAAAACGCTTTCTTGCAGTATGTCAGTAAAGTCATACATAGATTGAAATACTCAATGCAATAGCTTGAATTTTCATTATTTTTATTAAATAATAATATAAATAGATTTATTCATTACATGAAAATTTTGTTTCACAGTTTTAGCAACAGATAAATTACAAAATCTTCATCCAGAAACAGCTATTGTACAACCAGATATTACTTATAGAAAAATTTTACTTGGCCAACCATATTCTTTGGAACAATATAAATCATTTGCCAGTAAAACTGCCTTATTAGATACAGCAATAATAAATGGCGATGGAAATGCCATTTTAATAGTAATAATTTTTTATTTCTATAATTTTTTTAATTTTTTTTTAAATTTTTTTATACAATAAATAAAAGAAATTGTATTTTAGATTATTTTATTTCTTACAAAAACTCTTAAAAGATCTTTAGTTCAAAGGATATTGGCAAGAAGACCTGATGCCGTGAATGTTTACATAAGATATCTTTCTATAAGATTACAAATAAATGAAATTACAGATATTTTAACGTATGTATTAATAATATGTGAACGATTTTTTAATTAATTTTCTAATTAATTTATAATTTTTTCAGAATGTTAGGACAATCAATGGATGCTGCTGTAAGTTTTATATTTATATATAACAAAATTGTTAATTCTATTATATTTCATTTATTTATATTTTAGATGAAGACTTTACATATTATTATAAAAAATACTCGAGATCCTGATAGATTATTAAATAAACTTCGAAACAGTTATAAAACACAATTCTCAACTTTAACTGAATGTAAAGAAGCCTCATTTGTACAATCTTATATAAAATTACTTGGTAAAAAAAAAATCACTTAAAAGTAATATATAATTATATGTAAATATATATATTTATTAATATATTATTAGAATGGCAAATGGCAGTGAAAAAATTAGATGGAAATGAGGACATTGAATTAAATTCATCTGTTCTTGATTGTTTAAAACATGCATGCAAAGGTCATTGGAATTTGTCAGAAAATACTTTAATGTCTCCTACAATTTTATCTCAACAACATGATGTCTCTCCTAGACAATATCAAAAAGTTGCATTAGAAGTTAGAGCATCAGCTGCTGAATGGGATGATGTTGATCGATTACTTTTAACAAAGGTGGGATTTTTATATTAAAATAAAATATAATAATGTAATAATATATAAAATTTTATAATAATTATTAGGGATGGTTAGGAAGTAAAAAATTACAAATTTATCTTCCTATTGAAGATGTACTAAAAATATTGCATAATAATAATGCACCTTCTGAAGTACTTGAGAAATACTTAAAATATGTGGATAATATAGAGAGACGATTGGAATTATCAAAAAATATGCATTGTTTTAGAATAGCTATTGATGTAAGTACATAAATATTCAAACATTTCTAATATTCTGAATTAATACATAGTCTTCACACATTAGTTAAATTGATGTAAAAATTTTCAATTTTTTTCATAGATACTTGTACAACAAGCAGATCGTACTGCATTGATGGAATATAAAACAAAATTACAACCACAATCTGAAGAATATTTTTACGCAGAAAGCGCGCTACGATTACCATCAGTTAAATGGAAAAGCTAAATCTAGTTTTATTTATTGTACTGTATTTATTATATTTATTACACAAAAAGATAACCATACATTTTTTAATACCTAGTTTTAATTTATTCCTCCTTAAAAAAAATATATCTAAATTACTTTATTCGTATATAATTAAAATATTTTCACAAAATATCAAATACAAAAATATTAATTCTTAATGATAAAAAAAATGATAAAATTCGTGATAAGTATATATCTAATATCATCTTGTCCAAGAAAACTGCTGTGATTGGCGAATATAAAATAGACTTCGCAAAATGATACACACCTTGTGAGTCAGGATTAAACATTTTATCTTTTCTGTTAACGGCTATCACGAATTCTTCGATTTTGAACATATCTCGGAGCAACGAACTTCTTTACCGGTGTCTGAAATCTCTAAAGTGTGTTCGTTTGTTAATTCCATTGACAGACGCATGAAAATTTTGTTGCTACGCGGTCGATTCGATAGAATAGCAAGATCGAATACGTGGTAAAAATAAGTGTGTTTGAGAAAAAGCACAAAAGAAAAATATTCGTAATAATTGTTCGATTTTTTGGTGAAATATCTATTGCAGTACATGTGTATCGTCCAATCATTATCGAAGAAACCGTTAGAAATTTCCGTTGTATGCGCATTTGAACGATCTAGTATACATTTGTCATTTGCGTGCGGGAACCACTCCCGATTGGTGTTACGGTGTTTCCGCGATACTCGGTAAGTTATTTTATGAATATCTACACGTAAAAAAATAGGATAAAGATTCCAAAATTTATTTTTATGGTTCGAATCAATTACTAGTATTAAGTGTTACAAAAATATGCATACATTGAAATCGAGGCATGTGGAAGAAAGGTCCCGAATATGTCGTCGGTCAGTGTTTCGAGCCAAAAAAGTGAATGGAATGTTATTCCTTTTAAGTCTACTTCGAGATCAATCGTTCAAATGATATCAATAATCGTTTTATAATTGATCTATTTGTTATATTAAGTCACTGTGTTAAGTGATGATTTTTGAATTTTTGATTGTTTCTATATGTTAATATATGTTTTATATTATACGAGTTATTGATAACATATAATTTACTTATATATTTTTTTCTAATTTTTTAATCATTATATTTTAGTTATTTAAAAGAAGAATACAGATATGGCTGTTAATGTTTATGCAACAAATGTGACAACTGAAAACTTAAGTCGACATGATATGTTGGCATGGGTAAATGACTGCCTTCAATCATCATTCACCAAGATTGAAGAATTATGTACTGGAGCTGTTTATTGTCAATTCATGGACATGCTTTTTCCTGGAAGTGTGCCATTGAAGAGGGTCAAATTCAAGACTAACCTTGAGCATGAATATATACAGAATTTTAAAATTTTACAAGGTGGTTTCAAAAAGATGAATGTAGATAAGGTAAATGATATAAATGTATATAGAGTTTATTATAAATTCTAGAGTTATTATAAATTCTATATAAAATATTTTTAATTATTTGAAAATTTCTTCAAATTCAATCATTAAGATATTGTAATATTTAATATTTGTGTAACTTTAATTTTAGTCAGAAAATGTAAGATTGACAATAATGTTATGAAAACTAAAAGCATAATTTATATTTATGAAATTTTACTTGTTAGGAAACTTAGAAAACATAATAGTTTAATGTAGATATCAATGAAACAACATTACTTATGTCAAGGTAAGGTAAAGTAATGAATCAAGATATACTCTGTATGATAATATATAGAATCATGTTGCTTCACTAAAAAGTGTTATACAAAGTGCAATAAGTATAAAATTACATTAAATTTATTATTATGAAAATGGTTCAGGTAATACCAGTGGACAAATTGGTAAAAGGCCGCTTTCAAGACAATTTTGAATTTCTACAATGGTTCAAGAAATTCTTTGATGCAAATTATGATGGCCGCGAGTATGATGCTTATGAAGCACGTGGTTGTATACCATTGGGTTCTGGTGTTGATGGAACTCATAATTTGTCAAATCCTCAATTGGTACCTTTACCACCTCAATCAAAACAGACGCAAATGCAGCAAAAGCATACACAGCAACGTAATATTACCCCTCGTCAACAGGGTACAATAATATGATGTGTCAATTTAATAATGTTGCTTTTTGCATGTAATATATTTTTATCTATATAGTTTGAAAAATTATGTAATTATAATATATTAAATGCTGCATCAAAATTTATTATAATTATATGTAATTGCACTTATAAAGTATCTAATGTATATTAATAGTAGAAAGCACCATTTGCTTTTGCAATCTTAATCACAAAATTTATAATTATGCAAATTGAAATTATTTATAGCACAATATTTTTATATATTATTTAATCATTTTATAAATAAGCAAATATTTATTTTTTTCATTATGTTTATTTTTGCTATAGTAATTATTACATATAATTTAAATATAATTTAAATATAAACAGCATGTTGTTTATTTTCATCAATATAAATACAATTTTTAAGACAGTTATTTACTGTAGTAGTAGAATGGTATCATGACTGTTATTTTTAACAATCTATAAATACATTCAAGTGGGGAGTAACAGATTGTCTTAGGAGAATAGAACAAGCTGGATTTTCTTTAATCTTCATACTATATCAATTGTAGGAAGCACAATTTGTTGATATATAATATGATATGAAATTTAGAATTTTATTAAAATTTATTAAATTTACATTATTTTTCAATTAAATTCTATATATATATATATATATGTACATATATATTTTATATATATA
>NW_006263425.1:775061-789590 GCF_000469605.1 Apis dorsata
CTTGTTATTTTTATTTTATTATTTTTTTTTAAACATATTTAATTCTTTCATTTTATATTTTAAGTTTTTATAAAAAATTAGGTCATTTTTTATTTTGTTTATTTAATATATTTTGTTCCACATGCTTTTTTTTTTGCAATCATTTACAGATTGTTCCAATTGATAAACTGGTGAAAGGCAGGTTCCAAGACAACTTTGAGTTTTTACAATGGTTCAAGAAATTTTTTGATGCAAACTACTCGAGAACAGAACCATACGATGCACTTGCTATGCGAGGAGGAGAGCCCATGGGTTCTGGTGGAAGTAATGCACCACATGGCACTAATACAAAACGCACTACTCCACGTGATGTAAATTCGGCTAAACCGGCTGCTCGTATTGGTACATTATTTCACACAACTTTTTTTTTTTATAAAATTGAAAATTATATTTATAAATTTAAACATAACTTAAATAATTATTTTTAAAAATAATCATGAAATTAACATTGACTTCTTTTTTAATTTGCAATCAACATGGTCTGGTTTTGCTTCAAAATAACAATTATAAATAACAAGTTAAAAATTGCTATATACTATATAGTCAAATATTTACTTATTTTTTTCTATGCAAATTTTTTTTATTTAAACTATATATATAAAAAAACAATAAGCTTGTGAGTCCTAGTAATATATGAAGAAAATTTCGCTTCAGGTAAGACACATACAACGGATCTTCCCGTACCTACATTAAACAACACTCGTAATTATTTTTGTTTTTTTTTATATTTTTATGCTCGTTTTTTTTATTTCTTTAGATTTTTATAATTCAAGGTTTAGAGAAGGGTATCCAATAAATTTGAAAAAAATTTCTTGTAAAATAATAACACAGGAAAGGTAGTTCAAAATTGTAAAAAAAAATTTATAATTTTAATTGTCTATTCTTCATTTAATTGTTTGAAAAATTATGTAGTATTGCTTACTTATTTGCTAATTATAAGTGCTGTACATAATTGTTTTAATGCATGCCTTTTGTCATTTTCTATTGTACAATTGTCTTTATAAATTATTATGGTTTTTATAATTAATATACATAACTACACAATTTGTAAAGATATTTATACAATATAATTTTAATATTAAAATATTTGTTATTAAGAGAATATAATTATTTGTGATTTGTAATATATGTAAATATATTAATTATATTGCATTTGTAGAATTATTAATAAAAAAATAAGATATTTAAAAATAATACATCAAATTTTATATTTAGTTACCAAAGCTCCAGCTCATCGTCCACAAGCGAAAACAGGAGTTGGCAACCGCGGCGAAGCTGGAAAAGTTGAAGAACTCAGTGCACAGGTATACATAGGAAAATCAAATTATTGTTACAAAATAATTTCATATTTTTATTGTATAATTTTTTTACAGGTGATGGAATTAAAAATGTCTTTGGAAGGATTAGAGAAAGAAAGAGATTTCTACTTTGGAAAATTACGTGATATCGAAGTTATGTGCCAAGATTGTGATAACGGAGATCCTCCACCAATAGTCCAAAAAATATTAGAAGTCCTTTATGCGACAGAGGTATGTGAGAGAATTTCGATAAATTTACAATTGAAATTTGTATATTCTCAGAAAATAGATTTCAAAATTTAAAATTTTCTCACTATCTAATAAAACTATTACATTTTAGTTTTTCTTTGATTTGTCAGCATCAATAATATATTACGTTGAAAATATTATAAAATAAAATAAAATAAGATTTCTTTAGTATTAAGAGAATCTGAATAATCGAGATAATTAACTAAAAACTGGAATCACTATAGAAAGTTAATATATTTTTCTAGAATAATGCACATGTCTAACAACAATTCTTATAGGAATTTATATTTAATTTTTTTGGATCGTAAATCTAGAATAAAGGTTCTATTATGTCCATAATATCAAATTTCAAAATTCTATTACATTATGTTTTTGTTATTTTTTTTTTTTTTTTTAATTATTTAGGAAGGATTTGCACCACCAGAAGAATTGGAAGGAGATGGTCTCGCGCCCGATGACGAGGAAGAATATTAACTTTACATTTTGTACAATCATTATAAAAAGTACGACAGCAAATTGTCCAAGTGCGTTTCAGTTTATTATCTATTTGTGAGCCAGTATCAGTACCCTTCGCATAATTGATAAGCTACTTTGTAAAGCTATTTAAGCATTTTCGCCTTCATTTCGTTACAAACGTTCACCGAGAGTTCATTAAAAGATTCGCACGTATAATTAGGATAGAAAGTACGTTAAATAATGCACTTGAATAACTTGTACTCTACGAAAAGTAATTATTAAGAATGAAAACAGAATTAGCAGTTCATATATTGTCATAGTTCTTTATCGTAATTAAAATAACGGTAGAGCTTTGAACATCGACAAATCTCAAAATACGAAGGAAAAAATGAACAAATATTTTTGGATGCAGATTACCTGACAAGTTGTCTGAATCCAGTTTGTTATACAGTAATTTTATGTTAACTATGTTCAATAATGTGTGAGTGTTTTTTTGTTTGTAAATGCACTATTGTTTTTATCGATAAATAGATGAAATCTCGTCGGTTTGTCCTTTCGTACCTTGTAGTTCTCCAAAATTATAGATTGTATGAACGCATAATCTATAGTATAACTGTTTCAAACCTGTTTCCAAGTCATTGTTAACATTTATTTGCATCGATCATAAATGTAAAACGATATATGATGTATGTCGAAAACTGATTCACGAAACGCATTAAATTGAATTTCCTAAGTTTTATACATACCTTCGATTTTTTCTTCTTTTTTAACTTAATGAAACAATACATACATTATGTTTCCATAAAAAAATTGTAAAACTCGTAGAAATGATTGCAATTTAAAATCTAAACGAGCGACACAATATGGAAATATAAATAAAATATAAATAATCATCGAGAAATAATATGATTACGAATAAATGAAACGACGACGATATTCATTTCTGTTTCCACTATATTTTGGAGATGCGAAAGATTGTTCGATTTGGACATTGGATTTTGAATCAATGCGCCTGATTCATTTTTGCAAAGATAGTAATTTATTTCACGCGAGTAGATACGCGAACATCTTCGTATCTCCATGATCCGTCTTTCAGAACGAGAATGGCCTTAAAAAGCAGCGATAAACTTGAGATTACAGACGAAATACTCGAATTATTTAGAGAGCAAATGCAAAGTGTATCTCTCAAAGTAATACGACATAATTGATAAAAAAATTACGTTGCAAGCGCAAAGAAACGCTTAGCTTTTGAACAGACAACAAATGAAACAATTAAAAAAATAAATGAATAAATAAATAGAAATAAAAATGAAGAAAAACTAACGAAGAAAATTTATAAAATTGTATGATCGGAGAATGAGTGAAAGATAACGAGCGAAAGAGATAAAAATCAAGCAAGCAAAAGTAAGCAAAATTATACACATATTATTTGCTAAGTTTGCGATGTAGCTTGGCACGTGTATTTTAAAAAACATAGGATTTAAATTAAACCATACAGAAACAATTTTATGTATTTGATATTTTAAATTTTCTCTTAAAGATTAATCATAGATATTAAAATAATGCGTCGATTATTATTGTTATTATTATTTCCATTGTATGAAATGTAATGCTCGTATTAATTATATGCAACGATTTTGAAAAAAGTACACGACGCATTTTAACTTGCGCTACGTTCATTGCTCTATGTGTGCGTTTACAGCGATTAATCGCGAGAATGTGCTTCAAAAATTTGAAATTTTTAATGATGAGGTAATAAATGTTTAATAGGATTCAATATTGCATGACTTTTTTTTTTTATTTTTTTATTTTTCAATATTGTCTGATTGTATGACTTTATATGTATAACTTTTTATGAAATTTTCAGAGATTATTATTATTAAGAACAAATTAATTTTTAATTATTTAATTTTTCAATTGTTTATTATATAATAAGTGATGTATATTTTTCTAAAAATTTTTGATCATCACATATATTGAAAATACATCTGAGTCAATTTGTGATGTTTCAAATTTTGTATTATTATATTATAATATGTATAGATTTATGTGTTTTCAATTTATTGCAATTAATTGTTCCTTCATATTATATTTCAGTTAAACATTTGCCATTCTTGCTACGATTTTATAAGGCTGATTTTAACGTTTATAATATTAAACTTTAAAAAAATATAAAGAAATGAGAGTATTTTGTAAAGTGAATAAAGAATCCATGTAAAAGAAATACAAATACGATGCAAATCAACAAAAAACACTTTGAGATAATTTTTTATCGTTATCTTTGAATTTTCTTAAAATACTCATCGTGAAAAATGAAAATTCCTATTAATAACAGAATTATAATAAATAAAATAAAAAAGATATTAATTATTCTTTTCTCTCAGGTATCCTTCATTAATGATTACGATTAAGAGTTTTCAGATATCATATTTTAAAATTATATATTTATAAATATATAACTTGACGAAATGAGTTCATTCAAAAAGTTATCAATTCAAGAGATTACTTCTGTATTCCTATCTTTCTTCGATATATATTTTAATATTAATTCGATTAAAAAAATTTTTTGATAAATTGAAAATTTATAATAGAAAAATGTACAAATGAATTAGTGTCATAGAATTTTCATTTATTTCCTTTTCCAAATACTCTTATATTTCCAATTTAAAAAACGAATCATATATCATACTCTTTCTCTTCAAAAAAAATTAAAGGACAATTCCAACTACGCATCCGCAAAATCTTTTTCCAATCATCACGACCAAATCACACACAAACTCATTCAAGAAACTTCATCAAACAATAAGTGATTTTCAAACTCTTCCAACATCTATTCCATCCGTCCCTCAATCTACACATGGATCAACCACCATCATTTCGTGTTCATCCATCCGCGTTGCATCAGAACACCAACATCGGTACCAAAGCAATCGAATTTCGTTCATTTTGTGCAAATCCACGAAAACAGCGGAAACAGGCGAATTCTTTGGTCTGAGCGCGCGTGATCATGAAGAAGATACGACTCGGGCCAAAGGTTCCGGCGGATGACGATCCTCCATCGTGAATAGAGTTCCAGTGGATCGTCGTCCGTGGTGGATCGTGCGTGTCGCGACCATTTCTCCTCGCGTGAAGAAAATATAGGAAGAAAAGTCGGCCATAAGAACAAGGCGACAAGTTACGTAAAAGGGGCGAAGAGCTCCTGGAAGGAACCATCCGGCGTTCGATCGCCGCCATTTTTAAAGCAGGTAAGATTCGCTACAGTATATATGTGTATACATGTATAAGCTTCTGTTGGAAATTCGATAAGTTTTACTCGATTTGTCGTTCTGTTCGATTTTCTCGCGGTTACGGCAGGAAGTGAGAACCTTGAGGTTACATAAGAGCGGCTTTTTATGAAAATGATCTGCGGTCATCTTGTTGGTGATCCAAGTCAATGACGTGCGCCAGTCGCGAGTCGATCGCCTTTCAACCCTCGTTTGCGAGGCTTTCGTGGATGATGGATTGAAGTGACTTGGATCGGATGGGGTATAAAGTTCGATGTTAATGTTGATTAAGCCTAGATATGTTTATCGTTGAGGTAAATTTTATTTTGGGCTTTTGGTTGGAAGAATAATTATTTTTTTTTAATAATGATAATTTAATAATAATTTAATTTAAATTTAAACTTGATTGAGAGTAAGGGATGGTTTTGTCTTATGTTTGAAAATAATCGCAGTAATTTATTTTTTTTCCTTTTTTTTTATTTTTTAATTTTAATAATTGATTAAGAATGATTTCACATTGAATTGTTTAATTCATTTTTTTATTCGATACTGTTTGATCTCTTGTATGTCTTTCGTGGATAAAAATTGCTTTAAGAATTGAGAAATTATTTTGATCGTGTTTTTCTTTCTTTTCTTTTTTTAATTCTTTTTATCGTTTCTTGTTACAAAAACTAATCGTTTTAACAAATTTGATGTCGATTGATTCTAATGACAAAGAGATTTTTAAGTCAATTTTTTTCATCTTTTTAATGCCAATATTTAAAATAATTGAAGATAATATTTTTACAATATCGAATTTTAATAATAATCAATGTAAATGATTTTTATTAAATGATTATTTCAATAAATGATTTATATATTTCATTTTTCGAGTAGAGAGAATTTCGAATTCGTATGATTCGTTTCGATTTGGTAACCGTTTAATGTATTCTGTCCTCGACGACCCAAACAACAGAAAAACGGGATTCTGAGAGGCTTTCTTGTGTAGTCGCTTGGCGAACAGCGTTGATGGAAGTTACTTTGCCTTATAGTTTATCGTTTGGTGAGTTTCGTTACCATTTTTCACGTATATGTTAAATTTAATCGTTAATTATTTATCAATATATAAATTATATTTAGATATAAAGAAAATATGAAAAAATTCGAAGAGATAACGTCGAATTTATTTTTTTGATAATCTATAAAATTATCATTTAAATAAATAAATAAGATAAATATGTTCTTATCAATTTTGGAACGTTATAAATGAAGTAATTTTTAAATAATTATTTTCTCTAATAACTAGAAATAATAAATTAATAAATTTTAAATTACAAGATCGAAAGAATTAAATTTATCTGTGATTGAACTAATGTTTATGTTTATATTTATGTTTATCTGCGTGTAAATTTATATCCCTCTAATTGCTTTAATTATATTATTATTAGTAAATAACTACTTTGTATTTTATCTTTCTATTAAACGTTTCTGGAATTAATAGGAAAAAGTAATTAATCACAAAAACGATAGTTATATATAATGTTAAAATAATAATTTTTATCAATTAGTAATAGAGTTTCACTAACAAATACAAACTATGAAAAATAATAAATATTGTGTTGAATATTGTTATCCTAAAATATAATTAATATGTAACATAATTTACATATTGATTTCTTATAAAACATATGTAAACTTAAAGTTTATCCAAAAAAAAATCATTTTAGAGTAATATAAAAGGTCATACATACATATTTATAATATTTAATATAATATATACATGTATTATAAATATTGAAATTTCCACAAAATTCATTAGATTATAAATTTTTAATTGAAGAAAGAAATAAAGAAATCAATGGATCTCTATGTAGATAGTGATTACCATAATCACTAAAATATTGATAAAAATAATAAAATTATATAACAATATTCAATCACGATATCGTATTTTATATTTTCTCTTTCAAAGTTCATTTTTCTATTCTCTTTTTTCCTCAATAATCCAAAAAAATAATCGTTTGCCTACCCTCGTAACTCTCGTTATTAAATTATTTTTTTCATTTCTGAACATTTTTATTTCACATTTTCGTTATGGGAATTTTGTCGTACAATGGCGGATAACAACAGGTCATGCCTTCTCGATAGCAAAATTATCGTTTCCTTTATTGTTTATTTGCGAGGTTTCGATGAGAAAAATTTCACGCGACCATAATGTGCCATAATGATGTATCAGTATCGAAAAATTTCAACAGAAAACAAATCATCTTGGATCATTAAGACAAAAAAAGATCAAAAGACGAAAAAAAGACATGTGATCTTTATTCCAAGATTATCGCCTTGATTTTAAATATATTTTTGTTAATGTAAATTTTCGATTTACAATTTTATTTTCAATCAATTTCCATGTTAAATCTTAGGTTTAAGTTTAATTATAATTATGAAAAGGAATTTAAAAGATTTATTCAATATCTTTCATTTCTTCATTATTATTTCTTCTATTTAAATTTCATATTATTTATGAAATTTGGAAAAATTATAATATATTAGGATTAAATTATAATTTATTAGGATTAAAAGTTTATTAGTTAATCCTTTATAATATCATCGTGTATATCTAAGTTTTTCAAAGTTTATTTTATCTATTTGTTATTGTACTATTGCTTATTGGTATATTTTAATGCTAATACTAATTTATTTGCAATAATTATTAGATCTTAGTTTTCAAATTAACCTTGAGATTCATTTTCATGATATTATGTTTGTTTTGTAGTAACTTAAAACTCTACTTCGTAATATTAAATATATAAACTAACAATTTAATCATTAATTACCGTAAGCACAAATATAGAAAATAATAATTAACAAATACATTTTTGTTTATGAAATATTTCTCTAAAATTTAATGAATTCTCAAGAAATAAAAATAATAAAATTTCTTTGTTCTGATCAAACAAAATTTAAATTGCAGAAGATCAATGTTTAAATTAAAGAAAGGAAAAATTTATTTAATATTATATTTATATATACATAAATAAGTAAAATTAAAAATTAAATCAGGAAGAAAATAATAATTAAAATAATAAGATAATAATAATAATAAGAAAATAATAAGATGAAAAATGTTCAGTGTTAATCTAAATATTTCTATAATAATAAAATAGTTTATAATTATTTTAAAAAATCATTCATTGAAATTTAATTGAATAAATCATTATTTAAAAAAAAGAATATTTCTAAGAATTTTCAGGAAAATCTAATATTTATTTGAATATTACAATATTCAAATATATATAATATAGATTTAATTCATTATTTCTATTATATTATATTTATAATACTTATATTGTATTATATTTTGACATTTCAGTTGCCCTCTTTGATTTAAATTCTAAATAAACATATTTAAATTATAATAAAAGAAATAAGAATATCGGTATTATGTCAGTTAACGAATTAATATTTTTAATATTTACATTTTTTTGAATGGATTTCATTATAAAAATTCTATCCCAAATTTTTTTCTATTATGAAAATGTCATGAATTTTCGCGAATGAAAAGTATGAAAATGAAAAATAAATTAAATTAAAATCTATTCTATTACTAAGCGAAATGACAAAGGGTTTCTCTTTTATTTCTCACCACGAAATATCGAATCTTCCAAAAATTTTGTTCCCTTTTCTTTTGCAAAAAAAAAAGGAAAAAAATTCTACGATAAAAATAAATTGTATTAAAATTTACTTTATTATTGAACAAATGACAAAGGATTTTCAACAAAGTATCGAATTTTCCGGAAATTTTTTCGTTATTAAACAGGATCGTAAAAGAAAGACGAAAAATAAATTATATTAAAATCTATTATATTACTAAGTAAACGACAAAGGGTTGCTTTTTTTTTTTTATTTCTCACCACGAAATATCGAATCTTCCAACAGGCATACTCATAGTAGTCTGTGAGCTCTTTTCGCGATAATGTGAGGTCATGCCTTCCAGATAGCGAATTATCACCATTGCATTTCTTATTGTTTATTTATTACCATCTCATTACGAATTAATGAAAGAGGATTTCATCCAAGTGAACCCATCCACACTTCCAGAAACAAATTCGAAAATGTTATTAGTGATTCCGTGTTATAAGAAAACGTGTCTTTGTCACGAAAGTTTAAGGCAAAAGTATAAATCTAATTCTATTACTACTCTCGAAATCTTGGTACAACGAGATCAATATTTTTCAGCTTGTTTAACAAACCTGTTAACATGGTGTTTCTTTAATGACGCTTCGTTTATTAAGTGACGATAATTTCGAGATAATTTGAAAATTGTGTATTTATTGTGCTTTCAAATGATTATGTGAATATTTCGAAATTATCGAGTTATTTAAGTGGAATTGAAAATATATAATTTATGACTTATTTGTTTTATTCAATAATAATTATTTGATCACTTGCAATATTTTATTTTGTACATGGGTAGATACGTACTTGTCAAATGTGTGTATATAATTCATAATAAGATATAATATAGAGTATATAGAGAAAAGATTTGCTGAAATAAAAAATAAAAAAAAATATAAAATTAAAAGGTAAAAGACACAAAATGAAAGATAAAAATAATGTATGAGTTAAGAAGTTAAAAATAATATCTCGTGGCTCTAAAATTAATAGATATTCATTGCTGAGGAATAAATTAAAAAATTATGGTTTTCAAGAGATTTAGAGAATGAATCAAATGTCAAATAATTATCAAGAGAAAAGAAATGTTATGTGTGTTTGAAGTAAATTTTTACTAATTGTTTAACAATCCTTTGCATAAATTAACATAGTATTGTTTGACGATGACTATTTGACATTGTGTATAACATGTTAGATAAGAACATTATGCAAATCCTTTTATACAATTATAAAAATGGAAATTTCTACGCTTCGATTCTTCCTTTTAAATTTAAAATTAAGTTAATTTTATTCAATAACGAATTTTATACGATTTTCAGATCAAATTTAACCATGGAGAATGAAAGAAATTCGGTAGCCGTAAGTAATGGGCATCACTATGTACATTTAAACAGAAAGAAAAATGGAAAGAAAATAAAAATAATTTCATTTCTTATTTTCTGCAGACAACATCCAGGAAAGAATCAGAAGGAATTACAAGATGGATAGAATCCGTGATTATCACCGTGTCGCAAACTTCCATAGGCCAAGCATTGTTTAAATTCATCGACTCGTTTTTATGGGTCGTGGAAAAATCCACGCAATGGAGCTTACCTGCTCATGAAATCGCAGCTGGTATATTTGAATAATTTTTAAAAATTATTCTAACTCGTTAATGATCTAATAATAAGTCACGAAGTCATTTAAATTAATTTTTAACCATTTGATTTTAAAAATTTGAAAATTAATTCGTTTGATTTAAATCCATGGACTTTTTTTATATTTATGGCAAACAGAGGAGAATGGTAAAGTATTTGGGAGAATAGAGCTCGTGAGACCTTTGCCATGGCTTCTCTTTCTGCCAGGATTAGTGATACTTCGAATCATCAGATGTGGGCTCAACGTGGGTGCTTTTATTTTGGGCTATCCACGAATACGACCAAGTGGAATGGTATGCTACGTTATTTCTTATATTTTAATGTCATGACGTCGATTAAAATATTTTATAATTAAATCATAAACTTTTCAATACTCTTTTTCATACGATAAATTCAACGATAGATTATTACAAAGCGTATTAAATTTTATTTTTTATTTTAATTTTTTAAAAAATATATTTTAATTCTATTTTTTTATATGCTAAACGAATCGTATCGAAAGTAAAAAATGTAAGATTTGTGCAATTAAAATTTAATATAAAAAAAAAATTTGTTCCAGGTAAAATTCGTGCAAAAGACTCGCAGACGATTAAGAGCAATAAACGTAAAGGCAGTAAAAGCGAGGCGCAGAATAACGTGTCCCAAGGTAAATCGACTATTTGTAATTCTAATTGCATGTATTTTTATATATATCTTTATTAATATTTGTTTTTCCATGTCCCATGTAGTATTAGCAAAGAATTTTATACATGCACGTATCTTAAAAAATTATATTCCTTGTAACTACTTATTATTATAAATAGTTATTATTGAAATTAGCATTAGGTAAATTTTTTATTTTAATCGCGTATTTGCATGATTTTAACAGTGCTGCTGTACTCTTTCGTTGAGTTCTGTTGCATTCAACGATTTTTAATTCAAATAAAATGAAATTAATGCCCCATTTAAAATTCATAGCGAATCAATCTGATTTTTTTTTAATTGGCAAAAAAAAAAAAAGAAAAAGAAAATGGTAATTTTTTAAAGTACAAAGAAAATTTATTTCATAAAAAATAAAATATATAACAAAAAAATTTTAATTAATTTCTTTTCATAATATAAAAATATAATGGTCAAGATTAATTAAAATGAATGACTTAATCTCGGATTCTATTATTATTATTAATGATATTTAATAATTGTCAAGTATTAAAGATTCGATAATCGACTTTATTTATACGTAGAGCTCAATGAAAGAGTAGACATTCTTTTTTTTCAACTCGGTTAGCCTTTAGACACATAAATTAAAATTAGCACGATAATAGTCTCGGTGATGGATATAGGACAAGAGATTGACGATGATCGAGGCCAAGAAGGCTCTGATCAGATCCATCAGATTGACTCTGTCCACTTTGTCTTGTTTGGATACGTCTAAATCATCCCCCTCGCCACCCCCGATGAAAATTCGTGTAGGTCAAATGGATTTCGACACGGTAATTCTTTTTAATAAATTATTAATCATTTCTACGATATTTCAAGTCTAATTAAGGATAATTTCAATTTTTTTTTTCTATTCCTAATTATTCCATCTATTTATAATTATTCATAGTATGAATATTTTCAATTACAATTAAAAGTAGTCATTTGAAGATTATTAATCATGTATATGGTCATTCGTGTTTGTCTTCAATTATCTGAGCAATTCATTTTGTAATTCTTTATAATTGTGTGCGTAGCAAGTATTTTAAAAAAAAAAAAAAAGAAAACAACTCAAATGTGTAATTTTCAATGTTTCTATTAACACAAATTAACGATACTTAATTATTATTGTCAATTATTATTATTCATATTGATTGTAAGATATTTTATTCAAGATTTAAATGAAATCGCAGATAGCAACACCAGAAGAGAAATCGACCACGGAATCTGTCGGTAGTCCTGTACTCCACGAAATGAAACGCAAATTCTCCCAGATCTTAGATGATGAAAGTTCCGATGGGTCGGATAACGAGACACTTCGTACAAAACTCGAAAGATTAGCAATGGAGAACAGCACGGACGATTCTGATTTCAACGTAAGTAATATTGAAAGATTACTTTTTAAAAAAATTACTTTTTAAAAAAATCAAAATCATAGACTCGAGTGTGAAGCGTACCTTTCTCTCTGAAACAAAAATTTGTCATCAAAGTTGAAGAAAATATTGGAATATGAGAATTTTTTTAAGAAAATTTTGCGATTCGACGATTGATGTTTCCAGATTGCCGAATGTTCGATGGAATCAAGCACAGGGAGCAGCGAAAACGACGTGGACAAGGAGATATCATTTAACGAGACGACCGAGATCCAGAGGGAAGCTTACAAATTCTTGAAGGATGATACATACCAGCTAATGTCTTTGGTAAAATTAATATACGTAATAATCATGTTTTCGTTATGTCTTTCGTGTTTAATGTGGATATGAAATGTCTGTGAGAAAATTTTAAAAATTGACTTCAATTGCTCTAATTTTTTTTATATATTTTTTTTTATTTTATATAGTTATATAACTTGATAATGATTTTAATTAGATGATGTGACTAAGAATATTTTTATTAAATTTAAATAGAATCGTAGTATGGAATAAAGTTATTACGAAGAAACGACAATATTGAAATATCTTGAAAAATTTCATAAAATTTGAATTTTGACTAAAATCCTTTAAAAATAATTTCGTTTCTTTTTTCTTAGTAACTAGAAATTTAAATATTTCCTTTTTATAGATGTATAATTAAAATTTGTTAAAAGTGATTGGATAGTTTGGGTAGAAAAAACAAAATTAAAAAGAAGAAAAAATATAGAACAAAAATTTGCGATTTGCATAATAATTACATAATAAATATGCAAGAAAGCAATTAGAAATGAAAAAAAAAACTTGGTAAGTTTACGTCAATAACTCTGGAAATGATGGAGATAAATTCATATGCGTAGTTGATCGTATATAAATATACACGATATACGTAATTTTTACATACGTTATTTTAAGAGAAAAAATTATTGCATGTAATTATCTTATCACGAGAAACAGCATAGATCATTAATAAAATATAAATAAATATTTTTCATCGGTGTTTGAATTTTGATCTTAAATAATAAAATTCGAAGTCCGTTTGTAACATAAACAATTCTTTAAAAATAGATATGTTTTGCATATTGGAAGATTGATTATAATAAAAAACTGTGTAATCTATAGAATATAACATTCAAATATTTTTAATAATTTAAAATTAAAAGTAATAAAATTTATCACATGCGAATGTATCCTATCTTTTTATCTCCATTACCCAATACAACAAACAAGTAAAAATCTTAATTCGTTAATTAATTTTAATTTACAAAATACTGATATATTTATTTTCGAGAATTTTTATTTTTTCTAATTTTTCAAGATTATACCATCAATTAAAGAACACCTATTTACACTATCTAATGCAAAAAGATTATTAACAAATATATTTTTAATCATTTTGCTTTCGAGAATTATTTTTCGTCAATAAGATACTCTCAATGAAAAATATTTTTAACAATTTTTCATATACTTAACATATAATTCGCTTACGATTTTCTCTTAAATTCAATTCAAAAAATTCTCAAAAAAGAAATACACAGATCAAAAGTTCCATCCAAAAATTTCTGTCTCATGATTAATCGACCATTAATTAAATTTATTAAACATTTAATAGTCTTTGTCTCTTTCTCGACACTTTATACAACACGTGTTCTTTCTATTTAGAAATTGCAGATAGCGAAATCGATGAAGGACAAGGAAACGAAGGATGGCGAGAAACTCGAGAGCGTGGACAGTTCTGGTGAGTCCGTGTATTCGTCGGCAAAGGAATTCGACGAGGACTACGAAACGACTTTACACGAGCCACGGCTATCGGCTGGCCGAGTAGTTCACCGGAACAATTGCACTTCCC